>NC_056734.1:434920886-435128522 GCF_019279795.1 Protopterus annectens | reverse complement strand
TAGGGATAAAAATTCAAAGGGGGATATTCCAGGGTGACTGTTACTGTTGCTATTCTGCCTCACCCTTAACTCATTAAGCTGTTTACATAACAGCTTAGGCCATGGCTTATATTTGGTGCCTAGAAAACAACAAAGTGTAAAGACTGCTGACCTTCTCTTTGTTGATGATTTAAAACTGTATAGCTCATCAGATGCGGAACTGAAAACAAAACTGCAGGTTGTCAAAACTTTTTTTTGATGATACAAGAATGTCATGGGTCTATATCAGATCATCGCAACAGCTCATTATCGAATGCCGTAAAGTCGAACTGGAAAACCTGAACCCTAACAATATTGAAACCTCAAAACAGCAAATTTTTTCCTAGGGAAAAAATTTGCTGTTCCGAGAAACACACACACATTTTAAAGTTACATCTAACCCTACAATTCACTGCACATACACTGCTATCTATCCACTTACCCAGACCCTAACCCTAAGGTCCGTCACTATCGCACACTCACCCGCGCCCTAACCCTAACTCACTTAACCCGCCCCAACCCCAAATTCTCACTATCGCACACTCACCTCACCCTCTCCCTAACTCACTTATCCCACCCCTAACCCCAAATTCTGTCACAATCGCACACTTACCTGACCCGCACCCTAACTCACCCAACCCGTGCCCTAACCCAAACGTCCGCACAGTCACACACTTACCTTAACCCAACCTGTAACTTTCCACCATATCGCTGAAAACAGCGACGCCACAACGGCCAACCAAATTCTTTCCCTAGGAAAGAATTTGGTTTTGTGCAGCTTCGCTGTTTTCAGCGTTCATGATATTGGGTTCGATATTGGACCATTTGAAATTCTGCCATTTCGATGATCTAATATAGACCCGAATGTCATTTGATCTTGATAAACGTGCAAAAGCAACCTTTAAAGCAGGAAATTTGCAGCACCAGGAAAACTTCAGTTTGGGACAAGAATGTAATATAAAAGAATTTGAGCAAGAGGGAGTGTATAAATATTTGGGAATTGATGAAGGATCAAAAATAAACATGAACAAATGCGAAGAAAACTTGGTAAGGAATACTTTAGAAGACTTAAATTAACCCTGAAAACAGCGTTGACATCTAGGAACAAAATCCTAGCTATAAACAGATTTGTTCTTCCTGTCCTAACTTAGTATCTGAAGTAGTTAACTTAATTTTATCTGCAACCTGTGGGTATACAGATCCGTATCAGATCCGAGCCGGCAACATTTTTCTAGCATCTTCTCCAATCTCTGAGCTCCTCCTCTTACCCATAATGCCCTACCATCTCCTATCTTCCCTCAGATCTCGTTTGCCATGCCAGTAGTGTGCATCGTGGTCTCCTTTGCTCTGAGCTCAGGGATAGTAAGTAATTTTTTTGCTGATATCTAGATGTGCTTGAGTAAGATTTCCCTTCCTCCTCTTATGTAGTATCTCGTTTGGTCGTCGGTGTTTACAAAAAAACTTTAAAAAAAAAAAAACAGAGTAGTAGTTAGGCCTGCCCTTCCACTACCTGTGTGTGTGTGGTTTTTGGAGAGGTAGTGCTTGTACCTTGGAGTGCAGAACTTTGGCTGACCAGCCAAAGCCTGTCTTTAAAAAAATGTACAGTGTGGCCATAAGCTTTCCCCGGCCGATGGTCACACTCTGTGTGTGATTTGCTTAGGAGTGGCACATTTGTCCACTCGATGTGCTGTCTGTTCAGGTTTTAACCCTAGGGCCAGTAAGGCCAAGCTAGTTGCCAAAGGCCTTCTCCCTGTTGCCATGCTGGAATCTGGCTCGGCCCCGGTCTCTAGTGTACCACCTTCCACCCAGACAGGGACTCAGCCTCCCTCTTCGTCTGGCGATAGGTCTTCAAAGGACAGATCTTCAGTCAGCGAGTCTGACAAAGAAAAAGAGAAGGAAAAGGAAAGACAGAGAGGAAAGGGAGAAAAGGGGCAGGCATCGTAAGAGGTCCCCAGACAGGGAGCTCTTTCTCAGCCCCCCCATCTAAGACCATGAGGCCTGTTTCTCCACGGCTCTGGTCTCCTCGCTTCTCACCGGAGCCGTTGGAATATTCGGATCCGAGGCCTTCCTCCCCACTGCGCAGACCAGCCAGATCCGAGTCGGTAGCCTCTTCAAGGTCGACTCGGAGCCTATCGGACATGGATATGGACAGGATTATGGAGAGATTTATTCAGACCCAAATTCAGATGGGAGTCTTGCCACGCCCCTCTCCCTCTGGAGGGGGGACCTCCATGCCTCTCTTCCTCCCCATCTCTCCTTCCCCAATCCGTGCTTTGGCTTCGGGGCTCTTGGATCCGAGGTTTTTCGGAGCTGGTAGCTCAGCACCGACGGTTCCTCCAACCTCTACTTCTGCTATTACCTTGAGTTCCTCGGATCCGACTTGTTCGGATCAGAGTGACTCTCGGAGCCGCGGACAGGGAGTCGGACCTGGGGGAATGGATTCTTCGGCTCCGACCTTTTTGGATCCGATCCGTTCCCTCAGACCTCAGGCTACCCTGTCTTCGGCTCCCGTCCCCACTCTGGATCCGGGGAGGACTTCTCCCTTGGCCTTCGAAGTGGTGGAGAGGGTTCTCTCCCAGGGATTGAGACCCCAGCTCATCCCCTCGGATACCACCCAGGCCCCCCTGGATTTGGCGACGACTCCCTTCATCCTGTCTCAGGGACAACCCATGCCAGAGGATCCCCAAGTCAATTTCCCCGAGGAAACCCCTACGGCTCACGGATCCCCTTCTGAAAGTCCCACTGAAGAGGGTCACCGTAAGAGCAAGTGCAAAAGGAGGCACTTGTACTCCCCCCCGAGTCCCTCACTACTGACACTGACTTAGATGGAGAAGGTTCCCTCAGGTCACCTCCCGAAGACGTCTCCTTCAGAGAAATTGTGGAGATCCTCCGCCAGAATGGAGGTTGGTCAGCCCCAAAACCTTCTGGGGATGAGTCAGTGTTCCTGGAGGCCTTTGGCACGGGCCCATCTACTTCCTGGATGTCCTCACCAGCAGACCCCTTGGTGGACCTCATCACCACAAGGGCATGGAAGGAGCCTGACACTGTAGAGCCCATAACAGAAACGCCCAAAATTAGGGTAAAAGCATGAAAATAAAAACGCAAACAGCCACTGAAGACGACCACTGGTAGTGCGGAGAAATACAATACTGACTTTAATGAACAAAATGACTAAGCGCTTTCACCAGTTAATACTGGCTTCTTCAGAGTCATTTTACAATCACAATTAAAACACCTTTATAGTCAATGCCCTATGTTAATAAGCTGACATCACAGTATACCAACCAATGAACATCCTAATCAACTTTTTAAAAAGGTCCTATTATTAAATTAAGTTATAAATAGTTTCACTATTCTATCTAAAATTCTTAAAATACACATACTAAATATTAAAGTAAGAAAATACTAATGTAATAAATAAAAATATATAAATACACATTTTTTTAAAATACACATTTTTAAATGTTACTAGTAGTTTAAATCTGATTGGATTTAAATTTTAAAACGGGTTTCAGAGACACACAGTCATTAAGACCAGGGTATCTCAAAGCATTTAATCTAAGTTGCCATTCTGCTTCTAAAACAGCAACTCTGTTAGCCACATCACCTCTCCCAAATGAAGAGACACGGTCAACTACAAAAAACAAAAATTTGTTAAAATTAGAGCATGTGGTGGCATGTAAAAGTGCATTGTGTATGTCTTTCTTCCTAATAGATCTAACGTGTTCAGATATTCTATCTCTTAATCTTCGAGTGGTCATACCAACATAAAATGCTTCACATGACATGCAAGATGCTACATAAACTAAATTTTTACTATTACAATGCCCAGGGCAAGCAATAGTGTATTTGTAATCAAAAACACAAAGGTAAGAACTTTCCCCAATAAACCTACACAGTTTGCAAGCCCCACATTTACTCATACGTGATTTATTGTGAGGCTATTTCCCCGAGGAAACCCCTACGGCTCACGGATCCCCTTCTGAAAGTCCCACTGAAGAGGGTCACCGTAAGAGCAAGTGCAAAAGGAGGCACTTGTACTCCCCCGAGTCCCTCACTACTGACACTGACTTAGATGGAGAAGGTTTCCTCAGGTCACCTCCCGAAGACGTCTCCATCAGAGAAATTTTGGAGATCCTCCGCCAGAATGGAGGTTCTTCAGCCCCAAAACCTTCTGGGGATAAGTCAGTGTTCCTGGAGGCCTTTGGCACGGGCCCATCTACTTCCTGGATGTCCTCACCAGCAGACCCCTTGGTGGACCTCATCATCACAAGGGCATGGAAGGAGCCTGACACTGTAGAGCCCATCCCCAAACGCCCTGACAAGGTTTTATCTTCCCCTTCTGACAGACAACCCTGGTCGAAAAGAGCCCCAGTTGATGCTATGTTGGTCGCAGCAGCCACAAAGAAGGAACTAGCACAGGAGAGTTCCTTAGCCCACCCTCCAGACAAGGAGTCCAGGTCGGTGGATAGGTTTGGGAAGTGCGTATACTCCTCAGCGACTTTTTCTATCCGTGCGCTGAATTATTTGGCACATGTGATTCGGCTTTAGCGAGACCTTGCTTCGGAATTCGCTGAGTCACCCCCAGAGTCTCTATCGCCGCAGGACAGACAGCTGTTCTCGGCGAAAATGTCTTCTCTGAAGTCAGTCTCAAACACATCTATGTGGCTCCTTTCCCATGCCACAGAAGGAGCAGCAAGGGCAGCTGGGACAGACATAGCCATGCGATGTCATGCCTGGCTCAGATTGTGTCATTTCGCGGACCATTTCAAGGCGTCGTTTATCAATGCTCCCTACGACGGTTCTTCCCTTTTTGGAAAGACTGTACGTGACACACTTGTCCAGAGCGAAAAGGACGGGAAGACTGTCTGCTGTCGGAGTCCGCTTCTCTAATCCTCAGTGGTCCTTTTCTAGGAATCAAAGAGGGCAGAAGAAGATGTGGTTCCGAAAATCGCAGTTTTCCCGGGATTCTCAGGACAGCTATTCCCCCAGAGGTAGAGGGGGACAGGATCGACGCCGACCCAGAGGTAGAGGGGGTCCCAGGAATTTCGGGTCTAGGGAACCCTTCTTTGATGGACCCGGTCAGCAGCCTTGAGGGGTTTCCCGATTGTCCTACTCTGGAGGCAGTCGGGGGATGATTCTCCTTACACCCAGTGGCATGGGAGTCCTTTACGACAGATCACTGGGTTCTTCAGATAATATCCAGAGGTTACTCTATTCCTTTTGTTGCCCCTCCAAATATTACAAAACACCTCCCGGATGTTCCACCCACTCACAGGGAGGCCGCAGCTCTAGAGGATTCAAAGCTACTTCTCAAATGAGCCATCGAAAAGGCCCCGGATTAGGCGTCTATTCAAGGGTCTTTTTGGTGCCAAAAAAGACTGGGGACCTCAGGCCCATTCTAGACCTGTCAACATTAAACCTGTCGGTAGCCAAACAGAAATTCCGGATGGTCACCCTAAAGTCCATTCTGTCTTACCTCCGAGAGTACTACTGGATGTGCTAGTTAGACCTTCAGGATGCTTACTACCACATCAAGATGCACAGAAGCTCCAGGAGGTTTCTGCGCTTCTGGCTAGGAGCCAGTCATTTTCAGTTCAGAGCCCTACCTTTTGGTCTCACCACAGCCCCCAGGGTGTTCACCAAGGTAATGGCAGTTGTAGCGGCTCACCTGAGGCTTCTGGGTAGTCAGGTGTTTCCATACCTGGACGACTGGCTCTTCGCTGCGCTCAACTAGCTTCACTTGTGTCTGGCCCAAGATTATTTCATTCGGTTAGCAGAGCTACTGGGAATTAGTCAGTGTTCACAAATCCCATTTGCAACCAGTACAAGTTCTAGACTTCATTGGGGCACGGTTAGACCCTTTGCAGATGAAGGTATTCTTAACTCCAGACAGGATTCTACATCTCGGGTGCCACATAACTCAGATAGCAAACTCCAAGTCTTCAAAGGCGAGCGAGGTTCTCTGGGCTCCATGGCTGCCGCCATATCTAATCTCCCTTATGCATGCCTTCACATGCGGGTTCTTCAATGGACTCTGGCTGTTCAATGGTCTTGGCTAGACCTGCCCATGGAATTTCCGATGAAGATCAGTCACGTCTGAAGGACATCTCTTCTTTGGTTGTTAACTTCACCGGAGATATCAAAAGGACGCCCCTTTGCGTCACCTCTAGTCCAAACCACAGTGACCACGGACGCCTCCCAACTCAGGTGGGGGGGACACTGTTCGGGAAGGACAGTCCAAGGCACGTGGCCTCAGGCAGAGACCAATTTGCACATAAATGTTCTAGAGATGAGGGTAGTGCTTTTAGTGTTGGAAGCCTTTCACACAGTCCTCCCTCTCTGACTGATTGCAATTCAGTCAGACCACATGTCTGTTGTCTGGTATATCAACAAGCAGGGGGTAACCAGATCCTACCCTCTATGTTGCGAGGCCATGAGAGTGTGGGAATGGGCGATTTCCACCGGTCGGTTTCTGATGGCAACGCACATCCCGGAGCGCTCCAGCATTTTAGCGGACAGATTGAGTCGGGCCATTCTGATGCCTTACAAGTGGTCTCTTAAACAGTCAGTAGTGGAGGAGATCTTCCTTGCATGGAGTCAGCCTTGCTGCGATCTCTTTGCATCTCCTTCCAACACGAAGTGCAGCGAGTTCTTCGCTCTGATTCCCTCGCCAGGGGAAGTCCCCAGAGACGCTCTAGTCCATGCTTGGCCCCCCGGGCTTCTGTATTCCGAAGTTTCTTCAGAAAGCTTGCCAACTACGGTGCAAAGTGATCCTCATTGTCCCGTTTTGGCCTAGTCAGGTTTGGTTCCCATTCCTTTGGTCTCTTCTCTTAGCTCCCTGTGGGTTCTGGATCCCTGCCCAGATCTAATTTCCCATCCGTCGGAGACACGTCCGCCCGATCTAGGCAGCCTCAAGCTAACAGCTTGGTTGCTCCAGTTCCATTAATTGCCAGGACTCCCGGTCTTTCATCCCAGGTAAAATCCATTCTGGTGGCCTCTCAAAGACTCCACTAGGAAACTTTATTGCAGTAAATGGAAGCGTTTTTCCATTTGGGCCTCACAGAGAAAAATAGATCCCTTTACAGCCCCTGTTCCAGCGGTGTTGGACTTCCTGTCTCGTATCTTTCAGCAAGGAGCTAGTTCCTCCACAGTGAAAGTACAATTGGCAGCCATTTCCAGTTTTCACGTTGAAGACAACATGGCCTTAGCCTCCTCTAGGCTGTGTAAGGCTTTTCTTAAAGGTACTTTTCTGTTACGGCCCCCTGTCAAGGATTCTGTACTTCCTTGGGACCTTACTTTTGTTTTACAGGCATTGGTGGCTCCTCCTTATGAACCTACATCTTCGGTGGACTTGAAATTTTTGTCTTGGAAGACAGCTTTCCTAGTTGCCATCACATCGGGTAGGAGAGTTTCTGAACTTCAAGCTCTGTCTGCCATGCCTCCTTATTTGGACTTCCATAAGGATTAGGGTCTCCCTCCGTACTAACCCTTCCTTCTTACCTAAAGTGGCATCTGAAGCAAACATAAACCAGTCCATTAATCTGCCCGTTTTCTTTCCCAACTTCCAAAATAAAGGTAAATACAAACTCCATTTGTTAGATGTTCATAGACAACTTTGTTTTTATCTTCGTAGAACAAAGTCTTTCCACAAGACTGACAAGTTGTTTGTTTCCTTTTCCAAAGCTTTTATGGGAAAAGCTATTTCTAAAGTTTCTTTAGCCAGATGGATCACTCTTTGCATTTCACATGCCTACAAAGCAAAAGGTTTATCTCATTCTGGTATAGTTAAGGCTCACTCTACCAGGTCCATGGTGACTTCTGCTGCTTTTTGGTCTAGGGTGCCTTAAAAGATATTTGTGCAGCAGCGACATGGGCCAGTTCACATACCTTCATTTCCCATTACAAATTGGATCTGATTTCGAGGGATAGAGCATCCTTCGGCTCTGTGGTGCTCAGGAACATCCTTCCATAAGGGCCTCTCAGGATCAGAGTAGCTGGGGACTCTGTCCCACAGGTTGCAGATAAAATGAAGTTTACTTCAGATAAAGAAGTTATGTACTCACCATAACGTTCCATTTGAGTAGTTATACTTCATTTTTTTTGGAACATTCCCTCCCTCCGTCCCCCGGACCTTATCCTGTTTTCAGGGTTGGTTTATTGGGTTGAGTTGCATATATATTTTTAGTTGCAGCAAACTCGATCTGAGGGAAGATAGGAGATGGTAGGGCATTATGGGTAAGGGGAGGAGTTCAGAGCTTGGAGCAGATGCTAGAAAAAAGTTGCCGGCTCTGATCCGATAAGGATCCGTATACCCACAGGTTGCAGAAAAATTAAGTATAACTACTCAGATGGAATGTTATGGTGAGTACATAACATCTTTTTTGGAGTGATTGACTGGCCTCAAAATGTGTTAGATAGATTAGGTAGGAAAACAAGGATGCTTCATGCTCACCATATGATTATAAAAATCAGTGTATACCAAGATTATATATTCCCCGTTCCGAAATATAGATGGGTCTCCATGAAATTGATTGCATATTTAGATCTGCAGTCGTGGGACTCCACACAGTTATGCTGACCTCACAAGACCCAAACATATAGAAAGTTTTGAAACATGAGGAGAATAAATCTAAGATGACGACTTTGCTTAATCTAGCAGAAGCGTATCGGCATCAAGCAGGAATGGAAATCAAACCAGAAGCGGATAAAAATCAGGCAGCAACTGAATGTGCCAAAGAGCAAAAGAAAGAATATAAGGTGAAGGACCAGGTGAGAAAGCAAGGAATGTGGAAAATGCACAAATGTAGTTGCAAGTATGGAAAACTTTTGAAACCTCATGTTGATCAGGAACTAATGCAGGAATGGTTAAGAGGCGGCGAATTCAAACCAAGAGTTGAAAGGTTTGTTAATATTGGTGACCCAAGATAGTGGGTTGCGTACACACTGGTTTACAAAGACCATTGAACATGTTGTAGAAACAGACAAATGGAGGTTTTGTAGAACTAAATTGGAAAGGGTCGCACACCTTGTTGCTGGTTGTGATATACTAATGGCAGAAGGACTGTATAATGAAAGGCATAATAATGCACAAGACTGATGCACTGGGAATTGTGCAAACATTATGGTATTGAAGTGGCTGAAAAACACTGGAAATGTGAGCCACAAAGCATCATAGAAAATGAAGTTTATATCACATTGGGATCACCCATTACCAACAAGAGTGGCGTACAGCAACAGTGGTCCCTCTCCATAAAGGTGGTGCCTCAACGGATCCTGGAAACTATCGCCCCATAAGCCTGACTAGCTTGGTCTGCAAAGCTATGGAAAGGATCATCATGGACCTCATAAATAAAGATATTGGGGACCTACAAACACTGGATCCTACCCAGTTCGGCTTTAAGGGCAGATCCTGCCTCTTAAACCTGGTTGATTTCTTTGAAACAGTCACCAAGGCCATTGACGAGGGGAAGGTGGTCCACACAGCCTACCTGGACCTCGCAAAAGCCTTCGATACAATACCCCACTCGGGCATTATAGATAAGCTCACCAGCTTAAATATAAACCCCTATGTCACTAGATGGATTGCAAACTGGCTCAAGGACAGAACCCACATGGTTAGAATTGCTGGAGCCATGTCAGACTCCAAACCAGTTACAAGTGGTGTCCCACAAGGCTCAGTCCTGGGTCCTCTCTTGTTCGGTATATATTTCTCGGAGGTACAGGCCAACACGGAAGGACTGTGGCTGACCAAGTTCGCAGATGACTGCAAACTGGGCGCCATAATCGACTCTCCAGCCAACACTAGCATCCTCCAAAAGGGCCTCATAGAAACAGACAACTGGTGCCAGAGCCATGGCCTCAAGCTAAATGCCAAAAAGTGTATAGTCATCCCTTTGGCAAAACAAAGTGCCCACAAATTACCACATAGGTGGTAATCCATTAAGTACAGAAGTAGTAATTAGGGACCTGGGGACCCAAGTTGATAGCAATCTCTCATTTGACAACCATGTGGCCAAAGTGGTTAGAAAAACATTTTATATAGCCCACCTAATCATGAAGGGATTCACATCTAGATCAGGGGACGTCATCGTGCCTCTTTACTCATCCCTCATCAGGCCCATAATTGAGTACAATGCCCCTTTTGGGATGTACCTTACCAGACACCTGCAGCAACTGGCAAGACCCCAAAAGTACCTCACCAAGAGGATCAAAGGGCTCAAACAGATGCCATATGCTGCCTGGTTAAAGAAACTCCAGCTCTACTCAGTGGCGTACCGCCTGTTCAGAGGCGATCTGTGCCTGACGTATAAAGCCATGTCCAACCCGGAATTAATGGACATGCTGCACCTCAGAAAATCCAAATCCCATCGAGCTACGCGGAGAGACTTGAACCTCATCACTGAAATAAATAGGACATGCTGGAGGGACAGATTCATAACCCAGAGGCTCCCTTCACTCTGGAATAAAATCCCAGTCCAGGTTAGGCAGAGTCCCTCATTGACTCTCTTCAAGAGGAATCTTGATGAGTGGATGGGAGATCGTAAGTTTACCCCGGGTATCACTTCTGTGTCACTGTTAGAGGCACAGTATACTAACCTCGAAAAAGGGCATAGCAAAATAAATTTAAAATGGGTGGCGAAAGCCAAACACATTCTGGCTAGGCTTATAAATGCCCTAGGGCAGATAGCCTAGTATGAACCTATGAACCTATGAACAGTTCAAAAGATAGATGGTAGAAAACTGGATATATAGTGGTCCATGAAAAGACAAAAGTAGCACTGATCATTGAAATCACCACATCCAGTGACTACAGTGCATTGTGTACAGAGAGACAAAAAGTTATAAAGTGTCAGGATCCGCAGGCAGCAACAAGAGCAATGTGGAAGAAAGATACCCAGGCAGTTCCAATAGTAGTAGGAGCAGTGGGTTTTAGAATCTACAGTCGTATTTAGATGTGTTATCAATCCATGTAACCCTGTACGAATTACAGGAGTCATTACTGGGCACATTGCGGGTGCTGCAAAGAGCACTTTTGGCTGATATCAAAGATTGAAGCAGTACTAATTTCATGAACTTTAATCGTACTTTGACTTAGGAATGGGGTCCACTCCCATCATGGTATTAGAAACGCAGAAGATTTGGAGAAATTAAAAAGGGAGAGACCTCTCCAATGGGTAATGTCATCAGGCGAGTTTTAAATCTTAGGATGGCGTCTGTCCTTCAGCACTAAAGGCAGGCTGCACAAATGACATGTATGCCCTTTCTGCCTGTAAAATCTAGCTAGAACTGTAGCTTTTGTTTTGTCGTTTCTTAGATGACCAACCAAAATGTGGCAGTCTGCTAATTTCATTGAGTGCTCTAAATGTTTTTTGGAACCTAAAACTAGCTCTTCTTGTCTGCCTTTGTCTCTTTCGTTATTCTAGTTAATTTGTTTGCTCAAAGTAGGGGGTATGTAATGAGCCTGTTTACTTTTGGTTCCTTATCTATTCTTGTTATTTTTAGTTGCACTGGTTTTGGGGGTGTTTTCCCTTTGATCTATTTTGAAATTAGTATGTCTTATCTGGAGGTCAGCTTTCAGTATTTTCCCTCATTTCGACAAACTGGAAAACGGTGTTTGTAGAGGTTCATGCTTTTCCTCTTCGTCTAGGTCATACCGTACAAAGTTCAAATCTTGAAAGTAGCTTTCTTTCATCAGTGTACTGGCTGTTTGCTTTTTTTCTTAATCAAGGGTCGTTTAACCTGCCTTTTTACTTAATATGTGGCTTTTGTTTCTGTCTGTATGCTTTGGTGTAGCCGCGTGAAGCTTAGGATTGTGTTCACGTTTTTCCTTTTCCCTAGGATGACACTCATTTGTCCCGATTTCCCTTAGTGCATTCGTTAGTAGCCTGAGTCTGTCTCTATGCCGAGTCGTGTCATCACTTTAAATGCTGGAATCCTTAGGTAGTGTGTGCAGACTATCAGTTCCCATACTGTTTTCCATTAGTGTTTTAGCAGGAGTCTTTTGGCAAGACCAAGTAGGACTTTAATTTAACCTTTACACTCATCACTGAATCTTAGCTTATTTTATATCATCTAGATGTTCATCGTGTTACCCTGCTGCAGTCATCACACTTGGGTTATCCTGTCGTCAGGCGGTCCCGCAGTCGGCCGGAATTCCAAAGTCTTGGTCCGGCGTCGGTTGCTGTCGCTTCTTCCCTGACGTCAGTACGCCAGGGGTATATATAATGCATCCGACACCATTTTCTCCAGTCTTTCTTGCCGCGCCGTGCCCGAAGCAGAAGCAGTTCGCAAGTGCCGGTCGGCCGACTCCTGAGATCTTCAGTAAAGCTAAGTACCCCATTGGGGAAACTTTTCTTGCCTCAGACCGATGTCAGAAAAAGTTAACAATTGTATTTCTTGTGGGAAGCAAATACCTTATAAGGATTTTCATTCTTACTGCATACCTTGCCTAGGCCCAGACCATGACGTCACTGGTTTGTCGTTTTTGTGCTAGGTTTAATAAGCATACTATAAAAAGACGTTTTGATTTCGCACGACACTATTTCAGTAGAAAATTTAACTACACTATGCCGTCGGAGCAACCGACTACCGGCGTGCACAAAAAACGCAAGGATAAGGACAGACAGCCTAGACCCAAGCCAGACTCCGAGGCCTTGGCTGGTCTGGTCTCCGGTTCATTGGTCTTCAGTGAGGCTCCGACGCAGCCCCTGACTACCGCAGATCTAGAACCCAAGACCGCTTCGGAGCGTTTGGCGGAGAGTACTAGGCCGACGCAGCCATTTTGTTTAGCCCCTACCGACGACACAGCTGATAAAGATGGTGCTGCAGAAACACCTTCGGTTTCTGAAGGCATCTTCAGACCGACGCTCACCATAAAAACGTATCCTAAGACTAAGACTCCTATTAAGCCTAAAAAGACTGCACTTCAGTCTCCAGTTCAAGGCCCCATGCCTAAGAAACAGATGCTCAAAATGGCTGAAGATTTGATCTCTTTAATCAGGGGTTCCCAACCCCCACCCGACAAAAGGCCTAGACAAGAGGAAGATTATGCCTCCTCTGAACAAGTGTCTATTTCCTCAGGCTCCTCTGAGGACCAAGATTACTCCTTCTCCCCGTATGAAGATTCTGATACTGAGGATTGTATTCCCTCAGCTTCTCCTCCTGAAGACTACTCCTTTGGGGAAACTTTACACACTGAGAGAACATTTTCAATGGGAAGGTCAGGACTACTCTGACTCAAAGAAAAGGCTCAGAGAGTTTCTTTTACTCCCCCAGCACAGACCACTTGCCATCCCCCCAGTTTTAGACATTGTGGATGATGTTTACTTAGAATCCAGTTTGAACCCAGATTCTCTGCCTCCTGCTCCAGCCAAACCTGACAGATACTATAGAGTGCCTGATTCCCACAAATTCCTTTATAAAAGCCATGTTGCAGATCCAGAGACTATCTCCCAGGGTCCCAAAGGGGCTAAGGCTTCTAGGGCAAAAAATCCTGTACCCCCTGAAAGGGACTCTAGAGCACTAGACAGGTGGGGGAAAAAGGTTTACACCTCAGCCACTCTAGCTATGAGGGCACTAAATTGCCAATTTCACATGCTAAAATATCAGCAATTTCTAATGTCTCACTTAAAACAAAAAAATGAGCACACTCCCTCAGTCTGAATTGAAAGAAATGCAGGATCTGTTGCATGCAACTGAACAGGTGGGCAAACATACTTTACAATGTGGGTTTGATTCTTTGGAGACTTCCTGCAGAGCAGCTGTCACTGTGTCTGTTATACGTAGGCATGCTTGGTAAAAGTAACAAACTCTGCCTGATCATGTTAAAGCAAAACTTCTAGATGTTTCCTTACCGCAGGATGTTCTTTTTGGAGTTAAAGCAGAAGAAGTCTTAAAGAAAATGGAGGATAAGGCAAAATCTATGCAGACAGTCAAAGATTTTCTACAGGTACAGCCCCCTCGCTTCAGCAGAAATTGACCAACAAAAAATTGGTCCTTTCCAGCTACTGACAGACCACAGAGGGGTGAATACAGACGTCCAAGAGGCAGAGGACAACCACAAGCACAGTACAAACCTCGACAATGGGGCAATGCAACACAGAAGGGAGGAGAAGACAGGTCCCAAACTACCAGAAGGCAAACTCAATGACTTGCACCTCATCTGGCCAAGCAACACTCTCTTGGCAGCCCCCTTGAGAGGAAAACTCGCACTTTTTTCAGACAACTGGCACATTGTCACAAAGGACAAATGGGTCCTAGACATAATTTCACGAGGATACAGATTCCTTTTTCACACCTTGCCAATGAACAGAGGAATGCCAAACCTGCAACAAAATCAGTGGGCAGAGGCACAAAAACAAATTACAGCTCTCATGGACATGACAGCCATTCAACTGGTACCTACTCCAGAGCAAGGCCAAGGATTTTACTCAAGACTCTTTCTAGTTCCCAGAAAGGACAATGCCTGGAGACCAATTCTGGACCTTTCAATTCTAAACACCTTCTTACAAGTACCCAAATTCAAGATGCTAACACTACAGCAGCTCCTTCCCATGTTGAGCAAGAAAGCATGGCTAGTAACGTTGGACCTCAAGGAGGCATACCTGCATGTCCCTATCAGACAAAATTGCAGAAGATACCTCTGTTTCATTGCAAGTTCAACCCATTACCATTTCTCTGCACTGCCCTTTGGCTTATCTACTGCGCCCAGGGTCTTCACAAAATGCCTGTCACCAGTAATTGCATACTGCAGACAAAGAGGAATTCAAATATACCCATACCTGGACGACTGCCTCATCCAAGCAGAAAGCAAGGACATCCTCTTACAACATCTGGCTTTTGTAAAACATCTTCTAAGTTGCCTGGGGTACACAGTAAACGAAAAGAAATCAAAACTAGTACCCTCACAAAATGACATTCCTGGGTGCCAGCTTGAATACAACGGCCCAGATGGCTTATCCTGACGCCAGACAAACTACAACTGACTCAGTATTTCAAAACAATGGCAACAAAGACGTAACTACCTGCAAGAAAAATTCTGCAGGCCTTGGGCTTCATGGCATCTTGCATACTACTAATACCATTTGCAAAGCTGCATATGAGGAAATTACAGTTTTACCTAAAAAGCATATGGTCTCAACACAGCCACAGCTTGGACACAATGATATCTCTTATTCCCTGCCTACAACAGGAGTTTCTATGGTGGTCACAGGCATGTCACCTCAACAAGGGTCAGCCTTTCACCTTGCCCCCAGCCAGGCAAACTATGACAACAGATGCATCGGACTACGCCTGGGGGGCACACATGGCAGGACAGTGCGTTCAAGGCATATGGACTGCAGATCAAAGGAATCTGCACATCAGTCAAGGAGAGATGCTAGCTGTACAGAATGCTCTGACAGCCTTCAAGAATCTATTACATCCAGGACAACTTACAATAAGGACGGACAACACCACAGTAATGTGGTACTTAAACAAACAAGGGGGTACACACTCCTACCCTCTATGCAGGCAAGCAATGACCTTGTGGAACACAACTCTGGCTTACCAAGTTCAGTTACAAGCTCAATTCCTGCCAGGAAAAAAGAACACATTGGCAGACAACCTCAGCAGAAACATCATGGATCCCCACGAGTGGAATCTGGATCCATAAGTATTTGCAATGATAACTCAAAAATGGGGCCTTTCAGACATAGACCTGTTTGCCAGTCCTCAAAACTATCAACTAACAAAATTTTGTACAAGGACACTTCACCATCAAGCTTGGAAAGTGGACGCACTCTCATTCATTTGGAAAAACCTGACAGTATATGCCTTCCCTCCATTGCCTCTCCTCACAAAGGTGCTTATGAAAGTCAGAAAGGAGAGACCACGACTGATACTCATAGCCCCAGATTGGCCACGCCAGCACTGGTACCCACTATTGAGGAATATGGCCCAGGGCCCACCTTGGATTTTACCACAAATTGCCCATTTGCTCACACAGCAAAACAATCAGATTCTTCACAGCCAGCTCAAAACCTTAAATCTGGCTGCATGGCAAATCACCTAAGCATCCAGCCAGCTCCTCTTTCCCAAGCAGTTATGGATGTTATTCTGGAAGCTAGGAGGCCCAGCACCAGTAAGGCCTATTCGGATAAATGGAAAAGGTTTTGCGCCTGGAACCAAGCTAAAGGCCAAAACACACTTCAGCCTCACATGCCTCAGATTCTACACTATTTAACTGAGATGTTGTACAAAGGACTTTCTTTTTCTTCCATTAAAATCCATGCATCAGCTATTTCAGCCCACTACAACACGGATTCACCCTTATTTTCGCATCCACTTCTAAGGCAGTTCCTCAGAGGGGCAAAAAACATTAGGCCCCCCAGGAGAGCACCTACACCAACATGGGACCTCAATTTTGTTCTGGAAAAACTTGCGCTACCTCCCTTTGAACCAGCCTTCTCTGCAGATCCACAGTTTCTATCATGGAAGACTGCCCTGCTGCTAGCAATAACTTCAGCTAGAAGAGTCTCAGAGCTGGTCTATTGTGCCAATTTTGTGGGAAAAGAGCCAGTTTTTCTCCTAGAGGTGCTGCCTGGGAAATTATGCTTGGCAGGAGAAGAGGAAAGTCATTGAGTTTGTTTTCTGAAGGGTTGAGATCTGTCGTCTCCCCCTCTGAGTTGTTGTTTGCCATTGTCTAGGCCTGAAGGTACCCTGTGTGCCTGGCCTCTGCCCCTAGGGCGTCTGTACCTGCCCCTTTGGGGTCTGTCTGAAGCAGGAAAGGACCAGTTTTTTGATGGCCAGTTTCTGCTGAAGCGAGGAGGTTGTACCTGTAAAAAATCTTTAACTGTTTGCATTGATTTTGCCTTTTCTTCCATCTTCTTTAAAACTTCCTCTGCTTTGACACCTAATAACGCATCCTTTTGCAGTGGAGCATCCAGTAACTTTGCTTTGACATGTTCTGGTAAGGTCTGCTCTTTTAGCCAAGCATGTCTACGTATTACAGACCCTGTGACTGCTGCTCTACATGAGGCCTCCAAAGAATCAAAACCACACTGCAAGGTATGTTTTCCCACTTGTTCTGCTGCATGCAACAAATCTTGCATCCCTTTGAAATCTAGTTGATCTGTTTGAGGGATCATTTTCTGTTTTAACTGAGTAAGCAAGTACTGCTGGTATTTAATCATGTGAAATTGGCAGTTTAATGCCCTCATGGCCAAAGTGGCAGAGGTATACACTTTTTTCCCCCATCTTTCTAATGCCCTGGAATCTCTTTCCGCAGGTAATGGATTCTTAGCAGTAGAGGCCTTAACCCCTTTTAGACCCTGGGAAATGGTTTCTGGGTCTGCAGCAGTGCTTTTATATAAAAACCTGAGAGAGTCAGGGACTCAATAGTATCTGTCTGGTTTAGGTGGTGCTGGAGGTAAGGAATCTGGATTTAGACTGGATTCAGTGTAGACATCATCCAGAATGTCCAAAACAGGAGGAATGGCTAGGGGTCTATGCTGAGGCAAAAGAAGAAACTCACGGAGTCTTTTCTTGGAGTCAGAGTAATCTTGTCCTTCCCAGTGGAAATGCTCTCTCATGGTGTGCAGGGTTTCCCCAAAAGAGAAGTCTTCAGGGGGGGAAACAGAGGGAATAGACTCCTCAGCATCTGAGTCTTCATAGAGAGGGAAAGGGTAATCCTGTTCCTCAGAGTCTGCTGAGGAAATGGATTCCTGGTCAGAAGGAGGTAAATCTTCATCCAGTCTAGGGCTTTTGTCAGGAGGGGGCTGGGAACCTCTGATAAGGGTAATCAGGTCCTCCGCCATTTTGAGCATCTGTTTTTTAGGCATAGGGGCCTGTATGGGAGTCTGTGGACCCGGTTTCTTAACCGTTGGAAGCTAAGCATATGACTTAACGGAAAGAGTCGTCGGTTTAAAGATGCCTTCTGAAACCGACAGGGCTGGTGTCCGCGAGTTGAGAAGGAACCGGCTCCAGTGGCCCGGTAGATTCTGACTGAGAGGTAGTTGTACTTTCTAAATCTGCGGTAGTCAGGGGCTGCGTAGGTGCCTCACTGAATACTGAAGATCCGGCGGCAGGCCTAACCGAGACCTTGGTATCTGGTCTAGGTCTAGGCTGCCGGTCTTCGTCCTTGCGTTTTTTAAACATAGCGGTAGTCGGAGGTTCCGACAACATAATGTAGTTGAATTTTCTGCCAAAATAATATCAGGCGGTATCAGCCTGACGCTTAATAGTGCATTAATTGAACCTAGCACAAAACCGACAACCAGAAATGTCGTGGTCTGGGCCTAGGCAAGGAACACAATAAGAATGAAAATCCTTATGAGGTATTTGCTTCCCACAAGAAATACAATTATTAACTTTGTCTGACATCGGTCTGAGGCAAGAAAAGTTTCCCCAACGGGGTACTTAGCTTTATAGAAGACTTCGGCTGAAATTCTGTTCGAAAATCTCAGGAGCTGGCCGACCTGCACTTGCGAACTGCTTCTGCTTCGGGCACCACGCGGCAAGAAAGACTGGGGAAAATGGCGTTGGCTGCCTCTTTTATACCCCTGCAGCACTGGCGTCAGGGAAGAAGCGACGACAACAGATGCCGGACCAAGGCTTTGGAATTCAGGCCGACTGCGCGACCGCCTGATGGCAGGATAACCCAAGTGTGATGACTGCAGCAGCATAGCACGATGAACATCCTGGACTGCAACAGTGAATACACTCAAACATCTACATTTATGGTAGGTACACAACTGCACTATGTTCGTGTTTCACGGTTGCAATCATTACACTTGGGTTGAATCCCAAAGCTGAGATAGGGCGGCTGGGTCTAAATAGGATTAGGAGTGGCTAGGAGGCCCTGCAGGACTGCAATGGCAAAGCCTGCTCTGGATTTAGACTAAAGAGGTAAGTGATAATGCTTGGTGAAAGAGTGCACTGAACTCCAAGTTGCAGCCTCCAAAATTTCCTTGGTTGGTACTCCTCTGAGGAAGGCTGCTGAAGTGGCTGCTGCCCTGGTGGAATGTGGCCTAATATTCTTAGGCACTGACTTGCCATGCTGTGCATAACAAAACGAATGCAGTGTCCTATCCATTTTGAAACAGTCTGCTTTGAGGTAGCCTTTCCTTGTGATCCTGCAGCATATGCTACAAACAGTTGCTCAGTTTTTCTGAAAGCTTTTGTTTTGTCCAAGTAGAAGCGTAGCTGCCTGTGCATGTCCAGAGAGTGCAGAAGTCTCTCCCCTTTATTCTGGGGATTTGGAAAAAGTGTTGGCAAATGAATGGTTTGGTTAAGAGCCACACTGGATACTACCTTTGGCATAAATGTTGGGTTTGTCCTTCGAGAAACCCTGTCCGGATGAAAAATGATAAAAGGTTCCACTGCCATTAATGCCTGTAACTCCGAGACGACTCTTGCTGAAGTTACTGCTAGGAGCAGAGCAGTTTTCCATGATAAGAATTTTATATCAGCTGTATTGGCTGGTACTAAAGGAGGCAGTGTGAGCTTTTCCAAGACAAAGTTGAGGTCCCATGCAGGTATCTGTGCTCTCCTTGGGGGTCTTATGTTTTTTGCCCCTCTGAGGTACTGTCTTAGCAGTGGATGAGAGAAAATAGGAGGTTCCGTATTGTAATGAGATGAAATGGCAGAGGCATGGATCTTAATTGATGAGAAGGATAGGCCTTTGTCCAGCATCTCAGTTAGGTACTGTAAAGTCTGAGGAATATTTGGAAAGTACAGTTTTGTACCTACCATAAATGTAGATGTTAGAGTGTTCACACTGCTGCAGTCATCACACTTGGGTTATCCTGCCGTTAGGCGGTCCCGCAGTCAGCCAGAGTTCCAAAGTCTTGGTCCGGCGTCCGTTGCTGTCGCTTCTTCCCTGACGTCAGAGCGCCAGGGGTATATAATATGCATCAGAGGCCATTTTCTTCAGTTTTTCTGCCCCAGATGTCAGGTGCCCCCAAGTGGGTAGGCAATACATATTACTGATCAAAAATATACATAAACAATAAAAACAATACCTTCAGTTACCAGCAAATACACCCCAAAGGTTGTATAGGACAGAAGGATATAGATAAGTCCAGCTAGTTCAGGGTGGATGGAGGGAGGGTAAAGTACAGTTTTGTACCTACCATAAATGTAGATGTTCGAGTGCTAATACAGCTGCAGTAATCACAGATGGGTTCTCTGCCGTCAGGCGGTCCCTCGGTCGGCCGAATTCCAAAGTCTTGGTCCGGCGTCGGTTGTCGTCGCTTTCTCTTCTGACATCAGTGAGGCCAGAGTATATAAGACACAGCCGACGCCATGTTCTTCAGTCTTTCTTGCCCCAGATGTCAGGTGCCCCGAGAAGGAAGGCAATACCTAAATAGTGCTTATATGCATATACAAGCAATGCAATATAATCCAAAATCAGTAGTAGCAAGCAAATAAAACATAGCCGGACAACCCAGTCAGGTAGTATGAAGAGGATGCTAGGCCTCATGCCTTTACCAAGTGGGGAAGGAGGGAGGGAAACCTGTACTGCAGCTGTATTAGCACTCGAACATCTACATTTATGGTAGGTACAAAACTGTACTATGTTCATCGTGCATACAGCTGCAGTAATCACAGATGGGTAGAATCCCAAAGCTATGCAATGGGTGGTAGGTACTAGGAGGAACTGGGTTGAGCCAGAATGCCCTGCAAAACAGCAGTGGCAAAGCCTGCTCTTGTTCTGGAATATAAAGGCAGATGGTAGTGTTTTGTGAAGGTATGTACAGAACTCCAGGTGGCTGCCTCCAAAATATCTTTGGTAGGAACTCCTCTGAGGAAGGCTGTAGAGGTAGCAGTGGCCCTGGTGGAGTGTGATCCGATACCTGCAGGAACAGATTTCCCATGATAGGAGTAACAAAACCGTATGCAGTGGCCTATCCACATTGAAATAGTGTGCTTTGTAACTGGCTTCCCTTGAGCCCCTACAGCATAGGACACAAAGAGTTGTTCTGATTTTCTGAAGGACTTTGTTCTGTCCAAATAATAACGAAGCTGCCTATGGATGTCTAAGGAGTGTAGCAGCCTTTCCCCTTTGTTTTGAGGATTGGGGTAAAAGATGGGTAGGTGTATGGCTTGATTTAAAGCTACCCTGGATACTACTTTAGGCATAAATGATGGGTTGGTACGAAGGGAAACCCTGTCCTGATGGAAAATGAGAAAGGGCTGCACCGTCATGAGGGCCTGAATTTCAGAAACCCTAGGAGCTGAAGTGATGGCCAGAAGGAAGGCTGTCTTCCAGGACAAATATTGCAAATCTGTTGAGGCAGCTGGTTCAAAAGGAGGCAATGTTAATTTTTCTAGTATGTAATTAAGATCCCAGGCTGGTATTGGTTGTTTCCTTGGTGGTCTTATATTCTTAGCCCCTCTGAGGAACTGTCGTAAGAGTGGGTGAGAAAATAAAGGAGGATCCGTGTTTAATTCTGCAGAGATGGCTGAGGCATGGATTTTTATGGAAGAAAAAGAAGTCCACTGTTCAATAGCTCCGCTAGGTACTGTAATACCTGAGGCAAGTTCAGTTTTCTATGGTCCTGGCCTTTTTTCTCATTCCAAGAGACAAACCGCTTCCATTTTGCGGAGTAAGCTTTTCTAGTAGCCAGCCTTCTGGCCTCCAAAATGACATCCTGTACCTCCTTGGAGAGTAGGTTCTGTTGTGGTGTTAAGGAATTTTCCATGCAGCGAGATTGAGTGTTTTCAGCTGACTGTGAAGAGTTTTGTAGCTGTGCTGAGTCAGCAGAAGAGGCATTAGAGGCAGGGACCAGGGAGGAGTATGTGTTAGGCTCCTCAGGAGTGGGTACCAGTGTTGCCTTGGCCAATCTGGAGCAATCAGTATCATCTTCGGTTAGTCTGTTCTTGCTTTCAAAAGCACTTGGGCAGAAGAGGCAGAGGTGGGAATGCGTAAACTGTCCATGCTGTCCAACTGAATGAAAGGGCGTCCACTCTCCAGGCCTTTGGGTGAAAGGTCTTTGAACAAAACTTTTCCAATTGATGATTCCTGTGGGAGGCAAAAAGATCTATGTCTGGCCTCCCCCATGCTTGGATTATTTCTGCAAACACCTGAGGATGTAACTTCCATTCGTGTGGATCTGTCATTTTTCTGCTTAGATTGTCTGCCAGTGTGTTTTCCAATCCTGGCAAGTACTGTGCTTGAAGTTCGATTTGTCTTTCCAGAGCCAAGTTCCAAAGAGTCATGGCTAGTCTGCACAAGGGGTATGAATGTGTTCCTCCTTGTTTGTTTATGTACCACATTACCGTGGTGTTGTCTGTTCTTATCAGTAATTGTCCTGGATGCAGGAAGTCCTTGAAAGCTGTAATTGCATTTATTACTGCTAGCATTTCTTTTGATTGATGTGAAGGTGCTTTTCTTTTGGGACCATTTGCCCTGAATGCAGCTGTTAGTCATGTGCCCCAGGCGTAGTCTGAGGCGTCTGTGGTTATGACTTGTTTTGCTTGAGGCTTGCAGAATGGGAGGCCTTTGTTTGCTTGACATGCTTGGGCCCACCATAGAAATTCCTTTTGCAAACATGGAATTATTGGTATTATTGTTTCCAAACTGTGACTGTGTTGAGACCATAGGTTTTTTAGGTACCATTGAAGTTTCCTCATATGCAGCTTTGCAAATGGGGTTAATAGAATGCAAGATGCCATGAATCCCAGAGCCTGCAGGATTTTCCTTGCAGTAAGCCTGGTACTTTTGCTAGTATTTTGAAGTACTGAGATAGTTGCCCTTGTTTTTCTGGTGTAAGGTAGGCCATCTGGGTGTTTGTGTCCAAGTTGGCACCCAGGAAAGTTATTTTCTGGGATGGTGTTAGCCTTGATTTCTCTTTGCTGATTGTATATCCCAGAGAAAGCAGTAACCGTGACACATATGCCAGATGTTCCAGAAGTATGTTCTTGCTGTCGGCTTGGATCAGGCAGTCGTCCAGATAAGGGTAAATTTGTATCCCTTGAAGTCTGCAGTAGGCAATCACTGATGCCAGGCACTTTGTGAATACTCTGGGCGCAGTAGATAAGCCAAAGGGCAATGCAGCGAATTGAGAGTGGATTGAACCTGCAAGAAATCTGAGGTATCTTCTGCAGCTTTGTCTGATTGGGACATGCAGGTATGCATCCTTGAGGTCCAATGTTACCAGCCAGAACTCCTTGCCCAGCATGGGAAGAAGCTGCTGTAATGTGAGCATCTTGAATTTTGGTACGAATTGAAATGTGCTTAGGGTGGATAAGTCCAAAATGGGTCTCCAGTCGGTTCCTTTCCTTGGTACCAGGAAAAGTCTTGAATAAAAACCTTGACCTTGTTGGTGAGTAGGTACCTCTTGAATAGCTTGCATGCTTATGAGCTTTGAAATTTGCAGTTGTGCCTCTGCCCTTTGATTTTGTGGCAGGTTTGGCATGCCTCTCATTTTTGGAAGAGTGTGAAATTGAAATTTGTAGCCTCTGTTTATAATGTCCAGGATCCATTTGTCTGTTGTGACAATATGCCAATTGCTTGCAAATAGTGCTAGTTTTCCTCCCAAAGGTGCTGCCAGCTGAGACATGCTTGGCATGGAAATGAGGGAGTCATTGGGTTTGCTTCCTGTATTGTTGTGCACTGTCTTCGCCACCTCTTGGTGCTGGAGTTTGCCATTGTCGGCCTCTATATGATCCTTGTGATTGCCCTCTGCCACTTGTGCGTCTGTATCTACCTCTTTGGGGCTTGTCAGTGGCTGGAAAGGACCAGTTTTTTGAAGGCCAATTTCTTCTAAAACGTGGTGGTTGGACCTGTAAGAAGGCTTTGACAGTTTGCATAGATTTGGCTTTTTCTTCCATTTTCCGTAGTATCTCCTCAGCATTAGTACCAAACAACACATCCTTTTGTAAAGGAGCATCTAGAAGTTTAGCTTTCACATGATCTGGTAAATTTTGTTCCCTAAGCCAGGCATGTCTGCGAATGACTGATCCTGTAGCTGCCGCTCTGCTTGAGGCCTCTAGGGCATCATAACCACATTGTAAGGTGTGTTTACCCACTTGTTCTGCACTATGCATCATATCCTGTAACTCCTTTAAATCTTGTTGTTCAGGTTGAGACATTTTGTTCCTCAATTGTGATAACAGGAACTGTTGATATTTAAGCATATGAAACTAACAATTTAAAGCCCTCATGGCTAGGGTGGCCGAGGTATAAACCTTTTTCCCCCACCTTTCCAAAGATCTTGATTCCCTTTCTGCAGGAAGTGGATTTTTGGCAGTGGAGGCCTTCAATCCCTTGGAGCCTTGTGAAATGGTTTCAGGGTCAGCATTATGGCTTTTGAAGAGAAATTGGTGAGAGCTGGGTACTCTGTAATACCCATCAGGTTTGACTGGTGCAGGAGGCAGAGAATCCGGGTTAAGACAAGCCTCCGAATAGACATCATCCAGTATGTCCAAAACAGGGGCTATAGCCAGAGGTCTGTGTTGAGGTAACAAAAGAAATTCCCTAAGTCTTTTCTTGGAATCTGAAAAGTCTTGGCCTTCCCAATGGAAGTGTTCCCTCAAGGTGTGTAAGGTTTCCCCAAAGGAAAAATCCTCAGGAGGGGATACAGAGGGAATGGACTGTTCTGCATCCGAATCCTCAAAAGGAGAGTAAGAGTGTTCCTCTGCATCAGAATGTTCTGATAAAATGGATCCCTGATCAGAAGAGGGAGAATCTTCCTCCACTCTAGGTCTCTTGTCAGGAGGGGGTTGAAAACCTCTGATAAGAGTAATTAAATCCTCAGCCATTCTAAGCATCTGTTTTTTAGGCATGGGACCTGGAGATGGGCCCTGTACAACAGGCCTCATGGGCTGCCTGGCTGCTTTGGATTTAGTAAAGGCCTTAACTGAAAAGGAAGATGAGGGCCTAAATACACCATGGGTGGAGGTGAACCTGTCCACATTAGTAGGCTCAACATTAGCAGAGGCTTCGGTTGTAGTCTGGGAAAGGGCCGAGGACCCAGCGGTCTCGGGTACAGAGGACACCGCCAAAGAAGTGTCGTCGGTAGTCAGGGACTGCAAAGGCGTCTCGCTGAGAACCGGACCACGTGTAGCCTGTTTTGGCGTGGTGTGGCAGGGACCGCGGGCCTCGCGTGTCGGTCCTTTTCCTTCGTTTTTGGTCAAAGCGGTAGTCGGAGTGTCCGACAACATTTTATAATCAAAAGCTTTACCAAAGTAGTGCTGGGCGAACTCCGCCCGGCGCTTAATAGTGCGTTTATTGAAGGTAGCGCCAAGCGACAGCCGAGGCGCCGTGGTCTGGGCCCAAACAAGGTATGCAGCGGGAATGGAAATCCTTATGCGGTATTTGCTTCCCACAAGAAATACAATTATTAACTTTTTCTGACATCGGTCTGAGGCAAGAAAAGTTTCCCCAAAGGGGTACTTAGCTTTAATGAAGACTTCGGATTCCAAAATATTCGTAATTCAGGAGCTGGCCGACCGGCACTTGCGAACTGCTTCTGCTTTGGGCACCGCGTGGCAAAAAAGACTGGAGAACATGGCGTCGGCTGTGTCTTATATACTTTGGCCTCACTGACGTCAGAAGAGAAAGCGACGACAACCGACGCCGGACCAAGACTTTGGAATTCGGCCGACCAAGGGACCACCTGACGGCAGAGAACCCATCTGTGATTACTGCAGCTGTATGCATGATGAACATCCTGGACTGCAGCAGTGTGAACGCTCGAACATCTACATTTATGGTAGGTACAAAACTGTACTATGTTCATCATGTTACACTGCTGCAGTCATTACACTTGGGTTGAATCCCAAAGCTAAGGTTGGGTGGCTGGTCTATAAAGAGTTAAGATTGGCTAAGAGGCCCTGCAGAACTGCAGTGGCAAATCCTGATCTGGATTTAGAGAAAAGAAGCAGGTGGTAATGCTTGGTGAAGGTGTGCACTGAACTCCAAGTTGCAGCCTCCAAAATTTCTTTGGTAGGTACTCCTCTGAGAAAGGCTGTTGCCCTGGTGGAATGAGGCCTAATGTTATTAGGGATTGGTTTTCCATGCTGTGTGTAGCAGTACCGAATAGAGTGTCCTATCCATTTGGATATAGTCTGCTTTGAGATAGCCTTGCCTTGTGATCCTGCAGCATATGCTACAAACAGTTTATCAGTTTTCCTGAAAGCTTTTGTTTTGTCCAAGTAAAAGCGTAGCTGCCTGTGTATGTCAAAAGTATGCAGAAGTTTCTCCCCTTAATTTTGGGGGTTTGGATACAAAGTAGGCAAATGGATGGTTTGGTTAAGAGCCACACTAGATACCACCTTTGGCATGAAGGTAGGGTTTGCCCTTAAAGATAACCTGTCCTGATGAAAAATTATAAAAGGTTCCACTGCCATTAATGCCTGCAGCTGAGACTCTTCGTGCTGGAGTTACTGCCAGGAGCAGAGCTGTTTTCCATGATAAAAATTTTAGATCGGCTGTATTGGCTGGCTCAAAAGGTGGTAGGGTCAGTTTTTCCAAAACGTAATTGAGGTCCCAAGTTGGTGTTGGTGCTCTCCGGGGCGGTCTTATGTTTTTAGCCCCTCTGAGGTACTGCTTTAGCAAAGGATGAGAGAACAAAGGAGGATCCATGTTATAATGTGCAGAAATGGCAGAGGCATGGATCTTAATTGATGAAAAGGATAGGCCTCTGTCCAGCATCTCAGTTAAGTATTGTAAAATCTGAGGAATATTTTGAACAAGAGGATCAAGGTTGTGAGCCTGGTTCCAGGCGCAGAATATCTTCCATTTTTCTGAGTAAGCTTTCCTGGTGCTAGGCCTCCTGGCCTCCAAAATGATATCCATAACAGCTTTAGAGACACTGGAAAGGACCAATTTTTTGTTGGCCAATTTCTGCTGAACCGAGGTGGCTGTACCTGTAAGAAATCCTTGACTGTTTGCATAGATTTAGCTTTATCCTCCATTTTCTTTAACACCTCTTCTGCCTTAACACCAAACAAGGTATCATGCTGTAAAGGAGCATCTAATAACTTTGCCTTAACATGATCTGGTAAACTCTGTTCTTTTGACCAAGCATGTCTTCAAATAACAGAACCTGTAACTGCAGCCCTACAAGAGGCCTCTAAGGAATCAAAACCACATTGCAGAGTATGTTTTCCCACCTGCTCAATTGCATGCAATAAATCCTGCATTTCTTTACAATCAGGAGCTTCTGAGCTAGCAAGCATTTTCTGTTTTAACTGAGTCATTAAATGTTGTTGCTACTTAAGCATGTGAAACTGCAATTTAAAGCTCTTACTGCTAAAGTTGCAGACGTGTATACTTTCTTCCCCAATCTATCCAAAGCTCTGGAATCTCTGTCAAAGGGTACTGGATTTTTTTCAATGGAAGACTTAACCGCTTTTGGACCCTGGGAAATAGTTTCTGGATCAGCAGAAGGGGTTTTGTAAAGAAACTTCTGAGAGTCAGGGACTCTATAATACCTATCTGACTTGGCTGGAACAGGGGGCAAAGAGTCAGGAGATAAGTTGGATTCAAAGAACACATCGTCCACAATGTCTAGCACAGGCAGAATAGCCAGGGGCCTGTGCTGAGGCAATAAGAGGAAATCCCTGAGCCTTTTCTTGGATTCTGAGTAATCCTGACTTTCCCAATGGAAATGTTCCCTCATGGTATGCAAAGTTTCCCCAACAGAATAATCCTCAGGAGGAGAGGCTGAAGGAATAGATTCCTCAGCATCAGAGTCCTCATAGGGGGGTAAAGAGTATCCCTGGTCTGAAGAGGAATCAGAGGAAATGGAAACCTGATCAGAGGAGTCATAGTCTGTTTCCTGCCTAGGCCTTTTCTCAGGAGGGGGATGGGAACCCCTGATTAGAGTAATGAGGTCTTCGGCCATTTTAAGCATCTGTTTCTTAGGCATGGAGGACTGTCCAGGAGAATGCTGTACTTGTTTCTTTGTCTTTAATAGTACCTTTGTCTTGGCTGTTGTTTTAATGGTAAGTTGTGAAGGTCTGAAAACACCCTCAGAAGCCGATGCCTGCTCAGCGGCTCCGGACCCATCTGAGGGATTAGTTTCCGTAGGCCCAATACCTTGAGTTTCCAGAGGCCTAGATGTCTCCACGTGGGAGTCGGAAGCGGCCTGTGGCTCTGAGGTAGCGGGTGTCAGGGGCTGCGAAAGTACCTCACTGAGAACCGGCGACTGGCCTAGAAGAGGTTTTGTCGGTTTTGGACCTCGGATGCCTGTCTTTATCCTTGTCTTTGCGTTTTTTCGGTATCGAGGTCGTCGGCTGATCCGACGGCATGGTATAATTGAACCTTTGGCCAAAGTAGTGTAAAGCAAAATCAAAACGTCTTTTTATAGTGCGTTTGTTGAATCTAGCACAAAACTGACAACTAGTGACGCCATGATCAGGGCCTAGGCATGGAATACAATAAGAGTGGAAGTCCTTATGTGGTATATGCTTCCCACAAGAAATACAATTAACGTTTTCTGACATCGGACTGAGGCAAGAAAAAGGTTTCCCCAACAGGGTACTTAGCTTTATTGAAGACTTCGGCTCTGACATTCAACTTCGATAATTTCAGGAATCGGCCGACCGGCACTTGTGAACTGCTTCTGCTTCGGGCACTGCGCGGCAAGAAAGACTAAAGAAAATGGCGTTGGATGCATAGTATATACCCCTGGCGCACTAATGTCAGGGAAGAAGCGACAGCAACAGACGCCGGACGAAGACTTTGGAACTCTGGCCGACTGCGGGACCACCTGACGGCAGGATAACCCAAGTGTGATGACTGCAGCAGTGTAACACGATGAACATCAAGTGGTTCAAATCCTTGTGCTTGGTTCCAAGCACAGAATCTCTTCCATTTTTCTGCATAAGATTTCCTGGTGCTGGGCCTCCTGGCTTCCAAAATGACATCCATAACAGCTTTAGAGAGGGGTGTGTTCTGAGTGGCTACATTATTTGCCATGCAGCCAGATTTAAGGTTCTGAGTTGGCTGTGCAAGATCTGATTGTTTTGTTGAGTCAGATGATGAGGAATTTGAGGTAAAGTCCAGGCTGGGCCTGGAGGCAAGCTCTTTAGGATTAGGTAACCAGTGCTGGCGTGGCCAGTCTGGGGCGATCAGAATCATTTTTGGCTTCTCTTGTCTGACTTTTAGGAGTACCTTGGGAAGGAGAGGCAGTGGTGGAAAGGCATAAACTGTTAGGGTTTTCCAGCTGAATGATAGAGCATCCACTTTCCATGCTTGTGAGTTATAAGTCTTCGTGCAGAATCTCTGTAGTTGACAGTTGTGAGGGGAGGCAAAAAGATATATGTCTGGGCATCCCCATTTCCTAGTTATGCTGAAGACCTGTGGATCTAGTTTCCACTCGTGAGGGTGCATGAGGTTTCTGCTTAGTTCATCTGCCAGAGTATTTTTCTTTCCTGGCAGGAATTGTGCCTGCAGCTGTACTTGATAGGTCAGTGCTGTGTTCCACAAAGTCATGGCTTCCCTGCAGAGGGGGTAGGAATGTGTGCCCCCTTGCTTGTTTATGTACCACATAAAGTACAGTTTTGTACCTACCATAAATGTAGATGTTCGAGTGCTAATACAGCTGCAGTAATCACAGATGGGTTCTCTGCTGTCAGGCGGGTCCCTCGGTCGGCCGAATTCCAAAGTCTAGGTCCGGCATCGGTTGTTGTCGCTTTCTCTCTTGACATCAGTGAGGCCAGAGTATATAAGACACAGCCGGCGTCATGTTCTTCAGTCTTTCTTGCCCCAGATGTCAGGTGCCCCCAGAAGGAAGGCAATACATAAATTATATATATATATATATATATATATATATATATATATATATATATATATATATATATATATACACACAAGCAATGCAATATAATCCAAAATCAGTAGTTGCAAGCAAATAAACCATGGAAGGATAACCCAGTCAGGTTGTATGAAAACGGGGTTAGGCCCTATGCCTTTACCGAGTGGGGAAGGCGGGAGGGTAACCTGTACTGCAGCTGTATTAGCACTCGAACATCAACATTTATGGTAGGTACAAAACTGTACTATGTTCATCGTGCATACAGCTGCAGTAATCACAGATGGGTAGAGTCCCAAAGCTACACACAGGGTGGTAGGTACTAGGTGGAACCGGGATGAGCCAGAATGCCCTGCAACACAGCAGTGGCAAAGCCTGCTCTAGTTTTGGAATATAAAGGCAGGTGGTAGTGTTTTGTGAAGGTATGTACAGAACTCAAAGTGGCTGCCTCCAAAATGTCTTTGGTAGGAACTCCTCTGAGGAAGGCTGTAGAGGTAGCTGTGGCCCTGGTGGAGTGGGATCTGATGCCTGTGGAAACAGATTTGCCATGATATGAATAACAGAACCGTATGCAGTGGCCTATCCACTTTGAAATTGTCTGCTTGGTCACTGGCTTCCCTTGAGCCCCTACAGCATAGGACACAAAAAGTTGTTCTGATTTCCTGTAGGACTTTGTTCTGTCCAAATAATAATGTAGCTGCCTATGGATGTCTAAAGAGTGTAGCAACCTCTCCCCTTTGTTTTGAGGATTGGGGTAAAAGGTAGGTAAGTCTATGGCTTGGTTTAAAGCTATCCTGGATACCACTTTAGGCATAAATGACGGGTTGGTACGAAGGGAAACACTGTCCTGATGGAAGATGAGGAAGGGCTGCACCGCCATGAGGGCCTGTAGTTCCGAAACCCTACGAGCTGAAGTGATGGCCAGAAGGAAGGCTGTTTTCCAGGACAAATATTTCAAATCTGTTGATGCAGCTGGTTCAAAAGGAGGAAATGTTAATTTTCTAGAATGCAATTAAGATCCCAGGCTAGTATTGGTTGTTTCCTTGGTGGTCTTGTATTCTTAGCTCCTCTGAGGAACTGTCGTAAGAGTGGGTGAGAAAATAAAGGTGGATCAGTGTTGAATTCCGCAGAAATGGCTGAGGCATGGATTTTTATGGAAGAAAATGAAAGTCCACTGTTCAGTAGCTCAGCTAGATACTGTAATATCCGAGGCAAATTCAGTTTTCTAAGGTCCTGGCCTTTTTTCTCATTCCAAGAGCAGAACCGTTTCCATTTTGCGGTGTAAGCCTTTCTAGTAGATGGCCTTCTGGCCTCCAAAATGACATCCTGCACCTCCTTGGAGAATAGGGTCTGTTGTGGTGTTAAGGAATTTTCCATGCAGCAAGATTGAGTGTTTTCAGCTGACTGTGAAGAGTTCTGTAGCTGTGCTGAGTCCGCAGAAGAAGCATTAGAGGTAGGGACCAGGGAGGAGTATGTGTTAGACTCCTCAGGAGCGGATACCAGTGTTGCCTTGGCCAATCTGGAGCAATCAGTATCATCTTCGGTGTGTCTGCTCTTGCTTTCAAGAGCACCTTGGGCAGAAGAGGCAGAGGTGGGAAAGCGTAAACTGTCCATGCTGTCCAACTGAATGAAAGGGCGTCTACTCTCCAGGCCTTTGGATGAAAGGTCCTTGAACAGAACTTTTCCAATTGATGATTCCTGTGGGTGGCAAAAAGATCTATGTCTGACCTCCCCCACTCTTGTATTATCTCTGTAAACACCTAAGGATGTAACTTCCATTCGTGTGGATCTGTCATATTTCTGCTTAGATTGTCTGCCAGCATGTTTTCCAATCCTGGCAAGTACTGTGCTTGAAGTTCGATTTGCCATTCCAGAGCCAAGTTCCAAAGAGTCATGGCTAGTCTGCACAAGGGGTATGAATGTGTTCCTCCTTGTTTGTTTATGTACCACATTACTGTGGTGTTGTCTGTTCTTATCAGTAATTGTCCTAGATGCAGTAGGTCCTTGTAAGCTGTAATTGCATTTATTACTGCTAGCATTTCTTTTTGATTGATGTGAAGGTGCTTTTCCTTTTGGGACCATTTGCCCTGAATGCACCTGTCTGTCATGTGTGCCCCCCAGGCGTAATCTGAGGCGTCTGTTGTGGTGACTTGGTTTGCTTGAGACTTGCAGAATGGGAGGCCTGTGTTTGCTTGACATGCTTGGGCCCACCATAGAAATTCCTTTTGCAAACATGGAATTATTGGTATTATGGTTTCCAAACTGTGACTGTGTTGAGACCATAGGTTTTTTAGGTACCACTGAAGTTTCCTCATATGCAGCTTCGCACATGGGATTAAAAGAATGCAAGATGCCATGAAGCCCAGAGCCTGCAGGATTTTCCTTGCAGTAAGCCTGGTACATTTTGCTAGTATATTGAAGTACTGAGTTAGCTGCCCCTGTTTTTCTGGCGTAAGATAGGCCATCTGGGTGTTTGTGTCCAAGTTGGCATCCAGGAAAGTTATTTTCTGAGATGGTGTTAGCCTTGATTTCTCTTTGTTGATTGTATATCCCAGAGAATGCAGTAACCGTGTTACATAAGCCAGATGTTCCAGAAGTATGTGCTTGCTGTCCGCTTGGATCAGGCAGTCGTCCAAATAAGGGTAAATTTGTATCTCTTGAAGTTTGCAGTAGGCAATCACTGATGCCAGGCACTTTGTGAATACTCTGGGCGCAGTAGATAAGCCAAAGGGCAATGCAGAGAATTGATAGTGGATTGAACCTGCAAGAAATCTGAGGTATCTTCTGCAACTTTGTCTGAATGGGACATGCAGGTATGCCTCCTTGAGGTCCAATGTTACCAGCCAAAACTCCTTGCCAAGCATGGGAAGAAGCTGCTGTAATGTGAGCATCTTGAATTTTGGTACGAGTAAAAATGTGTTTAGGATGGATAAGTCCAAATTGGGTCTCCAGTCGGTTCCTTTTCTTGGTACCAGAAAAAGTCTTGAATAAAAACCTTGACCTTGTTCGTGAGTAGGTACCTCTTGTATAGCTCTCATGCTTATCAGCTTTGAAATTTGTAGTTGTGCCTCTGCCCTTTGATTGTGTGGCAGGTTTGGCATGCCTCTAATTTTTGGAAGAGTGTGGAATTGAAATTTGTAACCTCTGTTTATAACATCCAGGATCCATTTGTCTGTTGTGACAATATGCCAATTTCTTGCAAATAATGCTAGCTTTCCTCCCAAAGGTGCTGCTAGCTGAGACCTGTTTGGCATGGAAATGAGGGAGTCATTGGGTTTGTTTCCTGTATTGTTGTGCACCGTCTTCGCCACCTCTTGGTGCTGGAGTTTGCCATTGTCGGCCTCTATATGATCCTTGTGATTGCCCTCTGCCCCTTGTGCGTCTGTATCTACCTCTTTGGGGCTTGTCAGTGGCTGGAAAGGACCAGTTTTTTGAAGGCCAATTTCTGCTAAAACGTGGTGGTTGGACCTGTAAAAAAGCTTTGACAGTTTGCATAGATTTGGCTTTTTCTTCCATTTTCCGTAATATCTCCTCAGCATTAGTACCAAACAGCACATCCTTTTGTAAAGGAGCATCTAGAAGTTTAGCTTTCACATGATCAGGCAAGCTTTGTTCCCTAAGCCAGGCATGTCTACGAATGACTGATCCTGTAGCAGCCGCTCTACTTGAGGCCTCTAGGGCATCATAGCCACATTGTAAGGTGTGTTTACCCACTTGCTCTGCACTATGCATCATATCCTATAACTCCTTCAAATCTGGTTGTTCAGGTTGAGACATTTTATTCCTTAATTGTGATAACAGGAACTGTTGATATTTAAGCATATGAAACTGACAATTTAAGGCCCTCATGGCTAGGGTGGCCGAGGTATATACCTTTTTTCCCCACCTTTCTAAGGATCTTGACTCTATTTCGGCAGGAAGTGGATTCTTGGCAGTAGAGGCCTTCAATCCCTTGGGGCCTTGAGAAATAATTTCAGGGATAGCATTATGGCTTTCGTAGAGAAATTGGTGAGAGTTAGGAACTCTGTAGTACCTATCAGGTTTGACTGGTGCAGGAGGCAGGGAATCCGGGTAAGGCAAGCCTCCGAATAAACATCATCAAGTATGTCCAAAACAGGAGGTATCGCCAGAGGCCTGTGTTGAGGTAACAAAAGAAATTCCCTAAGTCTTTTCTTGGAATCAGAAAAGTCTTGGCCTTCCCAATGGAAGTGTTCCCTTAAAGTGTGCAAGGTTTCCCCAAAGGAAAAATCCTCAGGAGGAGATACAGAAGGAATGGACTGCTCTGCATCCGAATCTTCAAAAGGGGACTAAGAGTGTTCCTCTACATCAGAATGTTCTGATAAAATGGAGCCCTGATCAGAAGAGGGAAAATCTTCCTCCACTCTGGGTCTCTTGTCTGGAGGGGGTTGAGAAACCCTGATAAGCGTAATTAAATCCTCAGCCATTTTAAGCATCTGTTTTTTAGGCCTCTTGGGATGCCTGGCTGCTTTGGATTTAGTAAAAGCCTTTACTGAAAAAGAAGATGAGGGCCTAAATACACCATGGGTGGAGGTGGACCTGTCCACATTAGTAGGCTCGAGATTAGCAGGGGCTTCGGTTGTAGTCTGGGAAAGGACCGAGTACCCAGCGGTCTCGGGTACAGAGAACACCGCCAAAGGAGTGTCGTCGGTAGTCAGGGACTGCAAAGGCGTCTCGCTGAGAACCGGACCACGTGTAGCCTGTTTTGGCGTGGTGTCGGGACCGCTGGTCTCGTGTCGGTCCTTTCCTTGCGTTTTGGACAAAACGGTAGTCGGAGTGCCTGGCGACATCTTATAATCGAAAGCTTTACCAAAGTGGTGTTGGGCGAACTCCGCCCGGCGCTTGATAGTGCGTTTATTGAAGGTAGCGCCAAAAGCAACAGCCAGAGGCGCCGTGGTCTGGGCCCAAACAAGGTATGCAGAGGAATGGAAATCCTTATGCGGTATTTGCTTCCCACAAGAAATACAATTATTAACTTTTTCTGACATCGGTCTGAGGCAAGAAAAGTTTCCCCAACGGGGTACTTAGCTTTAAAGAAGACTTCGGTTCCAATTTTTTCGTAATTCAGGAGCTGGCCGACCGGCACTTGCGAACTGCTTCTGCTTCGGGCACCGCGCGGCAAAAGAGACTGAAGAACATGGCGTCGGCTGTGTCTTATATACTCTGGCCTTACTGACATCAGAAGAGTAAGCGACGACAACCGACGCCGGACCAAGACTTTGGAATTCGGCCGACCGAGGGACCGCCTGACGGCTGAAAACCCATCTGTGATTACTGCAGCTGTATGCACGATGAACATCTAGGAGGAGCAAGGATGCCCTGCAAGACAGCTGTGGCAAATCCCGCTCTAGATTTAGAGTAAAGTGGAAGATGATAGTGTTTGGAGAAAGTGTGCACTGAACTCCAAGTGGCTGCTTCCAAAATGTCCTTGGTAGGAACCCCCCTGAGGAAAGCTGCAGAGGTAGCTGTGGCCCTTGTGGAGTGGGATCTGATGCTTGAAGGCACAGCTTTTCCATGAAATGAGTAACAAAAGCGTATGCAGTGGGCTATCCATTTTGAGAGTGTCTGTTTGGAGATAGCCTTTCCTTGAGCATCTGTAGCATAGGACACAAAGAGTTGCTCGGATTTCCTGAATGGCTTTGTCCTGTCCAAATAATAACAAAGTTGTCTGTGAATGTCCAAGGAATGCAGTAGTCTTTCCCCTTTGTTTTGTGGGTTAGGGTAAAAGGTAGGTAAGTGGATAGTCTGATTCAAGGCTACACTGGATACTACCTTTGGCATAAAGGTAGGGTTGGTTCGTAAGGAAACTCTGTCCTGATGGAAAATGATGAAAGGTTGCACAGCCATGAGGGCCTGTAGTCCGGAAACCCTGCGTGCTGAGGTGATAGCCAGAAGGAAGGCTGTTTTCCATGACAAGTATTGTAGTTCTGTTGAAGCAGCTGGCTCAAATGGAGGAAGGGTCAGCTTTTCCAATATGAAGTTGAGGTCCCAAGCAGGGACTGGTGGTTTCCTTGGGGGTTTTATATTCTTAGCCCCTCTGAGGAACTGTCTTAAGAGAGGATGAGAGAATAAAGGAGGATCTGTGTTGTATTGTGCAGAAATGGCTGAAGCATGGATTTTGATGGAGGAGAAGGAAAGTCCACTGTTTAACATCTCAGCTAGGTACTGTAATATTTGAGGTAAATTTATTACCCAAGGATTCTGGCCCTTTTTCTGATTCCAGGCACAAAATTGTTTCCATTTGGCAGAGTAGGCTTTTCTAGTAGAAGGTCTTCTGGCCTCCAAGATGACATCCTGCACCTCCTTGGAGAAGAGGGTCTGTTGGGAAACTAAGAGATTCTCCATGCAGCTAGACTTAGGGTTTTGAGCTGGCTGTGAAGAGTTTTGAAGTTGTGCTGGGACAACAGAAGAGGCACTAGAGGTAGGATCCATGGTGGGGAATGTGTCAGGCTCTTCAGGAGTGGATACCAGTGTTGTCTTGGCCAGTCTGGAGCAATGAGAATCATTTTCGGCCTCTCTGCTCTGGCTTTTAATAGAACTTTAGGCAGCAGAGGGACAGGCGGATAGGCATAGACTGTCAATGTTGTCCAATTGAAAGAAAGTGTGTCCACTTTCCAGGCCTGTGGATGATAGGTCCTTGAGCAAAATTTTTTCAATTGGTAATTTCTGTGGGTAGCAAAGAAATCTATGTCTGGCTGTCCCCATGCCTGAGTTATCTTTGCGAAAACTTGAGGATGCAACTTCCATTCGTGTGGATCTGTCATATTTCTGCTTACGCTGTCTGCCAGTGTGTCTTCCTTCCCTGGCAGGAATTGTGCCTGAAGTTCGATTTGCAATTCCAGAGCTGTGTTCCAAAGGGTCATGGCTAGTCTGCACAGGGGGTATGAATGAGTTCCCCCCTGTTTATGTACCACATCACTGTGGTGTTGTCTGTCCTTATCAATAGCTGGCCTGGATGCAGTAGGTCTTTGAAGGCCATAATAGCATTTTGCACTGCTAGCATTTCCTTTTGGTTGATGTGTAGGTGCTTCTCTTTTTGAGACCATTTTCCCTGAATGCACCGATCTGTCATGTGTGCCCCCCAGGAGTGGTCCGAGGCGTCTGTTGTGATGATTTGATTTGCTTGAGGTATGCAGAAAGGGAGACCTATGTTTCTTTGGCATGCTTGAGCCCACCACAGAAATTCCTTTTGAAGACATGGAATGAGTGGTATAATTGTTTCCAAACTGTGGCTGTGTTGAGACCATAAGTTTTTTAGGTACCATTGAAGTTTCCTCATATGCAGCTTTGCACATGGGATCAGCAGGATGCAAGATGCCATGAATCCCAGAGCCTACTTGACTTTCCTTGCAGTCAGCCTGGTGAAGGTTGCCATTTTGCTGAAGTATTGAGATAGTTGCCCTTGTTTGTCTGGCGTGAGGTAAGCCATCTGGCTGTTTGTATTCAAGCTGGCACCCAGGAAAATTATTGTTTGAGAGGGTATTAGTTTTGATTTCTTTTTGTTGACTGTGTATCCCAGAAAGTTCAACAGTTTTATTACAAACGCCAGGTGTTTCAGAAGTATTTGCTTGATGTCCGCTTGGATCAGGCAGTCGTCCAGATATGGGTATATTTGTATTCCTTGAAGTCTGCAGAAGGCAATTACTGATGCCAGGCATTTCGTAAACACTCTGGGCACAGTAGATAAGCCAAAGGGCAATGCAGAGAATTGATAATGGGTTGAACCTGCAAGAAATCTGAGGTATCTTCTGCAATCTTGTCTGATAGGGACATGCAGGTATGCCTCCTTGAGGTCCAATGTTACCAGCCAAGACTCCTTGCCCAGCATGGGAAGAAGCTGCTGTAATGTGAGCATCTTGAATTTTGGTACCTGTAAATATGTGTTTAGGATGGACAGGTCTAAAATAGGTCTCCAATCTTTGTCTTTCCTTGGTACCAGGAATAGTCTGGAATAAAACCCTTGACCTTGTTCTTTTGCAGGTACCTCTTGAATAGCTTTCATGTCCATGAGACCTGAAATTTGTTTTTGTGCCTCTGCCCTTTGATTTTGTGGCAGGTTTGGCATGCCTCTCATTTTTGGAAGGCTGTGAAAGTGGAATCTGTAGCCTCTGTCTATAATGTCCAGAATCCATTTGTCTTTTGTGACAATATGCCAATTTTTTGAGAATAATGACAGTTTTCCGCCTAAAGGTGCTGCCATTAAAGCTTTGCTTGGCAGGTAAAGGGGAAAGTCATTGTGTCTGCTTTCTGAATTACTGTGATCTATCTTCTCCACCTCTTGGGGTTGGTGCTTGCCATTGTCTGGCTCTGAATGATCCTTGAGATTGCCCTATACCCCTCGGGCGCCTGTATCTGCCTCTGAGGTCTGTCCGTGGCTGGAAAGGACCAATTTGTTGAAGGCCAGTTTCTGCTGAAACGTGGAGGTTGTACCTGCAGGAAATCCTTCACTGTTTGCAATGATCTCGCCTTTTCCTCCATTTTCTTTAGTGCCTCCTCAGCTTTAGCACCAAACAATACATCTTTTTGAAGAGGTGCATCTAGTCATTTAGCTTTAAGAAGATCTGGTAAGGCTTGCTCTTTGAGCCAAGCATGTCTACGTATGACAGACCCTGTAACAGCAGCTCTACATGGGGCCTCTAAAGCATCAAAACCACACTGCAAGGTATGTTTACCCACTTGCTCTGCACTATGCAACAAATCCTGCAACTCTTTTAAATCTGGTTGCTTTGGTTGTGTCATTTCGCTTTTCAACTGAGATAACAAAAACTGTTGATACTTTAACATATGGAACTGACAGTTTAATGCCCTCATGGTTAAAGTGGCCGAGGTATACACCTTTTTCCCCCACCTTTCTAAAGCTCTGGAATCTCTCTCTGAAGGTAATGGGATTTTAGCAGTAGAGGCCTTAATTCCCTTGGGACCCTGTGAAATAGTTTCTGGGTCAGCAGTATGGCTTTTGTATAGGAACTGGTGTGAATCAGGAACCCGGTAATACCTGTCTGGTTTAACAGGAGCTGGAGGTAAAGAATCTGGGTTGAGGCTGGCTTCTGTGTACACATCATCTAATATATCTAAGACAGGAGGGATAGCCAGAGGCCTATGCTGGGGGAGCAAGAGAAAATCCCTGAGCCTTTTCTTGGAATCTGAGTAATCTTGGCCTTCCCAGTGAAAGTGTTCCCTCAAAGTATGTAGGGTTTCCCCAAAAGAGAAGTCCTCAGGGGGGGAGACCGAGGGAATAGACTCGTCTGCATCAGAGTCTTCAACAGGAGAATATGTATATTCCTGGTCCTCAGAATGTTCAGAGGTAATAGAGGCTTGATCTGAGGAAGGGTAGTCTTCCACTAATCTGGGCCTTTTGTCCGAGGGGGGTTGAGAACCCCTGATAAGAGTAATCAAATCCTCAGCCATTTTGAGCATCTGTTTTTTAGGCATGGGGCCTTGAGAGGGGGTCTGTGGTCCTTGTTTTTTAGTTTTCATGGCTGCTTTAGATTTTGTGAAAGCCTTAATAGAGAAGGAGGAAGGCCTGAAGACACCTTGAGAAATGGCAGGCCTGTCTAAACTCTGAGTTTCCCCGCCAAGAGTGACGTCGGTATCTGTAGTCGGAATGGGGGCCGAGGAGCCTGCGACCTCGGGCACAGAAGACACTGGTAATGAAGTGTCATCGGTACTCAGGGGCTGCGTAGGCGCCTACACTGAGAACCGGAGAACCGGTAGTCTGCCTTAGCGTGGTATCAGTAGAAGTCGCGGACCTCGTATGACGGTCCTTATCTTTGCGTCTTTTACTCAAAACTGGAGTCGGAGTATCCGACGACATAATATAATTAAATTTTTTACCAAAATAGTGATGGGCGAACTCCGCCCGACGCTTAATAGTGCGTTTGTTGAATCTAGCACAAAAACGGCAGGCAGAGACGTCGTGGTCTGGGCCTAAGCAAGGAATACAGAAAGAGTGGAAATCCTTATGCGGTATTTGCTTCCCACATGAAATGCAATTAGTAACTTTGTCTGACATCGGTCTGAGGCAAGAAAAGTTTCCCCAACGGGGTACTTAGCTTTCAAGAAGACTTCGGCTGAAATATTTTTGTAAATCTCAGGAGCTGGCCGACCGGCACTTGCGAACTGCTTCTGCTTTGGGCACCGCCCGGCAAGAAAGACTGAAGAAAATGGAGTCGGCTGCCTCTTTTATACCCCTGCCGCACTGACGTCAGGGAAGAAGCGACGACAACAGACGCCGGACCTAGACTTTGGAATTCGGCCGACCGAGGACCCGCCTGATGGCAGGATAACCCATCTGTTATGACTGCAGCTGTATGCACGATGAACATCTGGGTAGGATCCAGTGTCTGTAGGTCCCCAATATCTTTATTTATGAGGTCCATGATGATCCTTTCCATAGCTTTGCAGACCAAGCTAGTCAGGCTTATGGGGCGATAGTTTCCAGGATCCGTTGAGGCACCACCTTTGTGGAGAGGGACCACTGTTGCTGTACGCCACTCTTTGGGTACATATCCTGTAATAAGGCTGAGATTGAACAGTAGTTGTATGTTTGGGTTTAGTTCTTCTTGGAGTTCATGTAGGACGCAGCCCGGGACACCGTCTGGTCACTCTGATGCTGTGTTTTTTGCTTTGGAGAGGGCGGCTCTTACCTGAGCATCTGAGATGTCAGGGGGGCAGCACTCTGCTGGGATAGATATTTGCCCTTTTGGTGGGGAAGGGGGGGGGTTTGCGCTGAACCCGTCAGCTAGGATGTTGGCAATGTCTGTGGGTTCAGTGTATTTTTTGTCATTTTGGACTAATTCTGAGCATATCTGGGAATTCCCACCCAGGTTCCTAACATAACTAAGGAAAGCCTTGTGATTATCCTTAGTGTCCTGTGCAATTATTCTCTTGAAGCTGGCCTTAGACTATTTTGCGAGTGCCCGTAGTTTTTTGCTAATACTGATCAGAGATGCCTTCCCTTTTTGGGATTTTGCTCTATCATGCAGTAGCTTCCTCCTTCTATTGTATAGTTTGTTTATGGCTGGGGTCCACCAGACAGGACGCCTAACTTTGGAGGATTGGGTCTTGGTTTTATTTGGGATTGCATGATCCATGCATTCCTGAAGGTGTTCATAGAATGCGTTTATAAAAGGATTCTGCGGTCTGGCCCGTATTTTCCACAGGCCCAGGGGCTTTGAAGGATTCCACCTCGGTTTTGAGGAGTGTGAAATTTGCTTTAGAGAAGTTTTTCACTGTGGTTTTCTGGGCAGGGGCTGGGGTCGGGATGTGAATATATAGTGAGATTAGTTTATGGTCTGATCTTACCAGTGAGGGATACACTTCTGGTCTGGAGTATAGAGTCCCCATGTTGGTGATGATCAGATCCAGTATGTTTTCCCCTCTTGTGGGAGTGGCAACAAGTTGTTCCATAGCATTTGAGTTTATAAATTCTAGGAACCTTGCTAGGGTGTTGGAGCTAGAGTAATGCTCCCAGTCTATGTTAGGGTAGTTGAAGTCGCCCAATATAATGGTGTTTGGAGAGACCTTCATATTTTCCAGTGTTGTCAGGAAGGCTGAGTGGGATTCCTGGGTTTGGGAGGGTGGTCTGTAGCAGGCTATAAACTGGAAGGCAGTTTTACCCACTGTTAGTTGCACATGGATAGTCTCTGATGCTTCGTGCTGTGCCACCAACCTGGAGGTGTGGGTATCTTTGACAAATATTGATACTCCCCCTCCTTTTGTGGTTCGGTCCAAGTTTTGGGGCCGAAAAACATGGTATGAGGTATAACCTGGTAGTGCTGGGGTGCTCTCGGAAGCCTGGAACCAGGTTTCTGTTACTGCACAGATATCGATGTTCTCCATGCTAAGGAGAGTTTAGAGTGTGTGCATCTTGAGGTTTAGACTTCTGGCGTTGAGTAACATTACTCTTAGTTTCTTATCCCTTGTGATACCTATGGAGGTGGGTTTGTCTTTTGAGCCTTGCCTTAAAAAGGCACTATGGGGGAAGCAAGAGCCTTTGCCAATATCCGAAAGCCCAGGGGTGACAGGTGCAAGCCGTCCCTAGCGAAGCATCGTGGCTTGTTGAGCATGTCATCCCAGGCAGACAGGCATTGGATCCCCTTTGAATGACACCAATACTTAAGCCAATTGTTGAAATTGATCATCTTCTCTTCATATTGTGGCATCATTCTTGGTGAGGGTAAGATGCTACTCAAGGTCAGGGTCATACCTGCCTGGGCTACATGCTCAGAGAGCTCCTCTATGTCTCTTTTTATGTAGTACAGGGAGGTACGTCTCAGGTCATTCACACCAGCATGGACAATGACGGAGTCATATTTGTACTTGCCTTGGAGTGATCTGAGTGCTTGTGTTATGTGTCGGATCCTAGCGCTCGACATGCAGCTCACCGTGACCTTCTCCTTGTTCAGCCTGGTGAGCGGGACGTCAGTGTGCCTAACGATAGAGTCACCTATTACAAGTGTATCAGGTGTGTTGTTTATCCTTAAGGGCTGTGACTGTTCGGCACACTGGCTTTGTGAGATATGTGTTGCACGTGTTTTGTTTTGGGGTAGCGGTTGCTTGGGTGTCTGCTTTGGAGGTCTCTGCTGCTTAGGCAGATTTTTATTTAGAGCCTCCGAGTATGTTTTTGTGTGTTTATGTGTTTGGTTTGCTATCGTGGTAGGTCTATGTGAGACTGGAATTGTAGTGAGTGTGGTTTCCTTCTCCTCTTGACTGGTTACGCCAGTACTGAGTTGAGAGAGCTTAGCCTCCAATTTGGCTATATGGTTGCATCTCTCATGTGTTGGAATTTGTTGGGAGGAGGAGAAGGTTGTCTGTGTACATGAGGCAGTTGTAACATTGCCTCAAGATTCCCAGATTTACCAGCTGGACCAGAGAGGAGATTGACAACTGACCTTTGGACAGGCTAGAATAGTATTGGGAATTCCTTTATAACTGAAAAAAAGGGCCAATGGGGAACAAAGTACTCAAGGGGAGTTTGTGAGGGTGTAGTGCTTTTAATTTTTTAGTGCTGACTTATATAATTGCTTTAGTGAGCAAGTGCCAGGCTTTAGAGTGGGAATAGGGTGTTTATTATGAGAACTAGATCAGTTCTAAGGAAAAAGTGAAGAGCAGACTTTGTGGAGCCGAGAATGGTTTAAATCCAATTAAGCGGCGCTATCATAAAATCACGAAAGCAGCTAAAGCGGGTTTTATACAGGGGGACTTGAAAGAGCTAGAAATTGGCCCAAAATGGCCAATAGACTACCAGATTCTTGTGCTGGTAACACTCCTCCAGGGATAGATAGGCTGTTCCAAGCTCCCCACTGTCACTGGTGAACAAAGAAGCCTCCCTTTATCCAAGAAAGGAAATGGGCAACACAGGAACTTTCCAAAAGTCCAGAATACAGCAAAGCCTGTATTTGGACTACTCTAGGTCAGGAAAGATGGGAAACTAGGATAATTGTTTTCTTTTTTTGCAACAAAAAGCAGGAAAATGCAATAAATATGTAACACAGGCTAGCACACTTGAGTGTGTAGCCTCAACAGGTAAATGCAACAAACAGGACAAACTTTTAATTACAAGCGCAAAAGCGCCCTAAAGCTGGCTTTAAAGCAGGGGGTTAGAAAGTGATAGGAAATGGCCCAAAATGGCCAATAAGCTACAGGCCACTGGGCTGGAACCACTCCTCAAGGGACAGATAGGCTGCTCAGAGCTCCCCACTCTCACTGGTGAACAAAAAAGCTTCCTCCTATCCAAATAAAGATAGGGGCAACACAGGAACTATGACACAGCCCAGAGCTCAGCAATACCTGAAGACTGGACTATTCTAAAACAAGGATTTTTTTTTTTTTTTTTTTTTACAAAGTAGCAGAAATTAGGTACAGAAACGCAGTAAATGCATTAATTCGGCTAGCGCACTTGAGTGTATAGCCTACCAATTAAACTAAGCAAAAACAAACTTTAAAAGTGCAAAAAAACTCAGAAATACAGGCAGGAATGCAATAACACAACTTTGCAGAGTTTATTTAGTTAAAGAAACAGAGAAGTCTATATATACAGAAAAGCAGCTAAAACACAAACACTTCATATGCAGTGCAACCTAGAGCACTTGAGTTGTAGCAATATTAAGGCAATTACAGTTATAATAAATGCTCTGAAATATACTCTATTTCCAAAATGTTTGAGAAGCACAGTCACAAGGAGGTTCAGGCAAAAAAAAACATTTTTTTTTTTTTTTTTTTGAAAGGGAAAAAGGAGAAACAGAAGGCCTTATCAAATGTTCTCTCTGTACTAGGTAGAATGAGCTAATGACACTAGACTGGGAGGAGTGTCACAGATCAGATTTACAGTAGGGGTGGGCAACTGCAAAGCCACCAAGTATAAGAGCAAGACACCAACTGAGCGGGAGGGTGGGGACAATAATAGCCTACAGCCAGTAGCACTAGAGAAAGCCACAAACAGATAAAGATTTGTAAAGATACAGAATGCTTTTAACTGCAGACAAATCAGTTACTTGTGTAGATTAGTTAATAGCAATAAAATACACTCAGACTAAAAAGCAGACAATAAAAGTGCTATATATTAATTGTTAAAAACAATAATCTGTATAAATAATCGAAAAAAAACAGGATACTTGTATATCTCAGCTAACAGTTGCGGTCAACAACTCTTATCCACTCTGCTCAGTGTGTATAGACAGAAACCCTATCAAAGTTAGGGCTTAAATACCAGAAGAACAACTTTTTTTTTTAGAAGAACACAAAAGAACCAGCCCCCACTCAGCAGACTATTAACACAATCTAGCCAAGTTAAAGAGAGGCTTCAGCTAGAAACAATAGCCTACAGCCAGTAGCACTAGAGAAAGCCACAAACAGATAAAGATTTGTAAAGATACAGAATGCTTTTAACTGCAGACAAATCAGTTACTTGTGTAGATTAGTTACTAGCAATAAAATACATTCGAAGACTAAAAAGCAGACAATAAAAGTGCTATATATTAATTGTTAAAAACAATAATCTGTATAAATAATCGAAAAAAAAAGGATACTTGTATATCTTAGCTAACAGCTGCGATCAACAACTCTTATCCACTCCATGTCCATGAGAGCAGAAATTTGTTTTTGTGCCTCTGCCCACTGATTTTGTGGCAAGTCTGGCATACCTTTTGACCTTGGTAGGGTGTGAAAGTGGAACCTGTAACCCTAAGAAACAATATTTAGTACCCATTTGTCCTGGGTGATCATGTGCCAATTTTGTGAGAAAAGCGCTAGTTTTCCCCCTAAGGGTGCTGCCAAAAGGTAAGTGCTCGGCATTTGTAGAGGAAAGTCATTGGGACAGTTTCCTATAAGGTTGTGATTTGTCTTCTCTGCCTTTAGGGGCTGATGCACCCCATTGTTTAGGTCTGTACGAGCCTTGGGGCTGAGATCTGCCTCTTGGGCACCTGTATCTGCCTCTTTGTGGCCTGTCTGACACTGGAAAGGACCAATTTTTGAAGGCCAGTTCCTGTTAAATCTAGGTGGCTGAACCTGTAAGAAATCCTTTACTGTCTGCATTGATTTTGCTTTATCCTCCATTTTCTTTAACACCTCTTCTGCCTTAACACCAAACAAAGTATCATGCTGTAATGGAGCATCCAATAATTTTGCTTTAACATGATCAGGTAAACTCAGTTCTTCTAACCAAGCATGCCTTCGAATGACAGAGCCTGTAACTGCGGCTCTGCAAGATGCCTCTAATGAATCAAAATCAGATTGCAAAGTATGCTTTCCCACTTGTTCAGCTGCATGCAATAAATCCTGCATTTCCTTGTTCTCAGGACATTCAGGGCTTGTAAGCATTTTCTGTTTTAGCAAAGGCATTAGGTATTGTTGATATTTAAGCATGTGAAACTGGCAATTTAAAGCCCTTACAGCTAAAGTAGCAGAAGTGTAAACTTTATTCCCCCATCTGTCCAGAGTTCTAGAATCCCTATCAGAGGCAACAGGGTTTTTGCAGAGGAAGCCTTGACCCCTTTCGGACCCTGTGAAATAGTTTCAGGATCAGCAGCAGGGCTTTTATAAAGAAATTTATGAGAATCTGGAACCCTGTAGTACCTATCTGGCTTAACTGGTGCAGGGGGTAATGAGTCAAACTGCATTCAGAAAAACATCATCAACAATATCTAGTACAGGGGGGATAGCAAGAGGCCTGTGCTGAGGCAATAAAAGAAAGTCTCTGAGCCTATTCTGGGATTCTGAATAATCCTGGCTCTGCCAATGGAAATGCTCCCTCATGGTGTGCAGGGTTTCCCCAAAAGAGTAGTCCTCAGGAGGAGAGGCTGAAGGGATAGATTCTTCAGCATCAGAGTCCTCATAGGGAGAAAGGGAATATTCCTGTTCTGACGAGGAATCAGAAGAAATAGAAACCTGGTCAGAGGAATCATAGTCAGTGTCTTGCCTAGTCCTTTTATCAGGAGGGGGATGGGAACCCCTGATCAAAGTAATTAGGTCCTCGGCCATTTTGAGCATCGGTTTCTTTGGCATAGATGACTGTCCAGGAGAATGCTGTACTTGTTTTTTTGTCTTTATAGGAGTTTTAGACTTTGCCTTAGCTGCTGAAGTGGTCTTGATAGTAAGCTGTGTAGGTCTGAAAACACCCTCAGAAGCCGAAGCCTGCTCAGTGGCTCCGGACCCATCTGAGGGAATTGTTTCCGTAGGCCCAATACCTTGGGTTTCCAGAGGCCTAGCTGTCTCCACGTGGGAGTCGGAGGCGGCCTGTAGCTCTGAGGTAGCGGGTGTCGGGCTGCGAAAGCGTCTCACTGAAAACTGGCGACTGGCCTAGAAGAGGCTTCGTCTGTTTTGGACCTCGGATGCCTTTTTCTTTGTCCTTGCGCTTTTTATGAACTCCGGTCATCGGTTGTTCCTACGCCATTATATAGTTAAACCTTCGGCCAAAGTAATGTAAAGCAAAATCCAACAGACACTTAATAGTGCGCTGCCTGAATCTAGCACAAAACCGACAACTAGCAGCGTCGTGGTCAGGGCCTAGGCAAGGAATACAGTAAGAATGAAAATCCTTATGAGGTATTTGCTTCCCTCAAGAAATACAATTGTTAACTTTTACTGACATCGGTCTGGAGCAAGAAAAATTTCCCCAACGGGGTACTTAGCTTTATTGAAGGCTTCGGATCTGAAATTCAGTTTCAAAAATCTCAGGAGTCTGCCGACCAGCACTTGCGAACTGCTTTTGCTTCGGGCACCGCGCAGCAAGAAAGACTGAAGAAAATGGCGTCTGCTGCATCTTATATACCCCTGGCGCTCTGACGTCAGGGAAGAGGCGACAGCAACCGACGCCGGACCAGGACTTTGGAATTCAGGCCGACTGCAGGTAGCCTGCCAGCAGGATAACCCAAGTGTAATGACTGCAACAGTGAAACACGATGAACATCCAAACTTGACGAGGCCAGTAAGAAGTGATGAGGATTAATCTGCTTCCCAACAGTTTCGCTTTCTGAATCACCTTGGATATGAGAGGAAAGGGCGGGAAAGCATAAAGGAGACCCAGGGGCCAATAGTGAACAAGTGCGTCTCTCGGAGACTCCCCCGGAGCAGGAATAAGGGAAAAGTAGCTGCTGCATTTGGAGTTGATCGGACTGGAGAAAAGATCTCAGCAAGGCTGTCCCCATCTGCGGAAAATATGTTCCGCTATTTCCTGCTTCAGAGACCACTCGTGAGGCATCAAGATTGCCCGGCTAAGTTTGCCGGCTATCACGTTAGTTGTCCCCGGGATGTGCTTTGCCACTACAAAGCACTGGGAAGATATCGCCCATTTCCAAACACGAATAGCCTCTCAACAGAGTGGGTATGATCTGGTTCCGCCTTGTTTGTTGAGATACCATACTACCGACATGTCTGATTGTATAGCTATCGTCCCAAGAGGAAGAAGGTCATGGAGTGCTTGCAACGCTAGAAGCACTGCCCTCATCTCTGGGACACTGATATGCAGGTGGGCCTCATGATCTTGCCATGTGCCTTGGACAGTCCTGCCTAGATAATGCCCCCCCCCCCCCTGTGAGGCATCTATGGTCACAGTAGCAACGGGTTGGCGAGGAAGGAATGGAGTGCCTGTCGTTAGCTGGTTGGGTTGGATCCAGCAGAGATCCTTTCTCCAAGACTCTGTTAAAAGGATGTGGTGGGTTAGAGGCAGTTGTTGGAAGGACCACTGGGACAATAGAAGCCATTGAAGAATCCGCATGTGTAGTGTGGCAAGAGGGACTAGTAATATGGTGGAGGCCATGGTCCCTAGCAGTCTCAGCACTGTCTTTGCCTTGACTTTCCGGAGGGGGAGTAGACGAAGGACTTGTACGAGATTCTGTGCTCTCTCTGCTGGAAGACGAGCCAACACGGCGACTGTGTCCATTTCTGCACCTATAAAAGTCAAAAATTGAGAGGGAGAGGAGGCAGACTTTCGCCAATTTATAGTAATCCCCAACTGGGCACAAAGTTGGATAGTGGAGTCTCTGGTTTGAAGAAGTAGATGCCTGATGGAAGCAGTCAGGAGCCAGTCGTCCAGATACGGGAACACTTGGAATCCTAGATGTCTCAGGTGAGCTGTCACTACTGCCATACACTTGGTGAACACCCTGGGGGCTGTGGTGAGACCAAAGGCACAGAACGAAAATGGTAGTGACTGGCTCCTAGCAGGAAGCATAGATGGTTCCTCGCCACTCTGTCCATTTTTATGTGGTAGTACGTGTCTTGCAGGTCTATTGAGCACATCCAAGTGTCTTTCCCTAATAGAGGAGAGTATAGACAGCAGTGTCACCATCCAGAACTTGTCCTTCTTTATGGATTCATTTAATTTGCTGAGGTCCAAGATGAGCCTCCAGTCCCCTGTATGTTTTTGCACTAAAAAGAATATGGAGTAAGTTTTGAATCCTACCTGGTCTGCGAGGACGGTTTGGATGACTCTGTTTGCAAAAAAACTTGTTCACTTCTACAGTTGCTTGATTCCCTGTGATTGGGTGGAACATCTGGGATCCTCTTGGGAACATGAGGTGGAAGAGAAAAGGGTATGCAGTAACCTCTGGTGATAATTCTTTGTACCCATTTGTCTCAGGTGATGCTTAGCCAGGCTTCTGGATACAAAGAAATGCGACTCCCGACCAGCTCCAGAGAGAAGCACAGCCGGGCCCCACAACAGGAGCGCAGGTAGGGCCGGCCTCGAAACGAATCGCGACCTCCCTGGTTTTGCGGTCCGCCCCTGCCTCTAGGGCAACGTCTACCATTTGCTCCTCCTCCTCTGCCTCTGAAGGAGGAGTCACCTGGTGCATCCTGGGAAAAACCTCTGGGACTTCTTGAATCACTTTTACCACCTCTCTGACCCTTGGGGTAGGGTCTAAAGGGGACGGTAAAACGTAATCCCACGGCAGAGAGCGTTTTCCCATCCTGCTCGCACCTGAGTGTGTCTTTTACCTTAGGTCCAAACAAGGAAGAACCGTCAAAGGGGGCACTGGTAAAGGTAGACTTGAATTGCTCCACAAAATTACACAAGAGCATCCAGGAGTGCTTAAGAGAAACTCCAGAACCCGCTGCCCTACTCGCTCCATCGGCTGTATAAGAAATGAGCCTCATGGACAAGTTAACAATGGAATTCAAGGTGGACAACTGAGCCAGACACCTTATCAGGGACTCCTTCAGTAGATGTACCTTGTAGAGTCTCTCCCAACTCCTTAGGGAGATCTCTCTGAAGCCTTGTAAAATGTGTTGGGTAGTTCAGCGATCTGAGAGTGAATGCCGCTGACAGAAAGTTACGCTTCCCATACGTGTCCATCGTTCGATACTCCTTGTTCGGCGGGATGAACAGATGAAGTCTCCGCTAGATCCTTCTTAGTGGCTGCCGTCATCACCGTGGCATCTACAGAATGCACTTGGACAAAAATTCCTTCTCCTTGGAGGCTGACAAAAATTTACTGGGTGTCCTGGGGACTGGCTCCACGGCATCAGGTGTCTCCCACACCTTTCGACTAACAAGGTCTAAAAGTTCGTCAAAAGGTGGAGACACCCAAGAGGCTGAAGGTTGAGATCTGAAAGTCTTCAGGTACACTGACTCCTCATCAGAAGGGGTAACAGTGGGCCAGCCTCACCTCTGCTTAAGGATCTCTAAGATGTCAACAAAGGAGACATCAGAGGACGACTTGAGGGACCCTTCTGACTCCTTGAGGTCGGTGTCTGAGGTAAAAGACTCATCCTGGGAGTCTACATGCTTCCTCTTGCATGTCCTCTTTCGAGGGTCTCCTCAGAAGGATATTCCAGGGAGGTCTCGGAAGAGCGTGAGCTACCAGCCGAGGGCTCCTGAGGCTGCAGGACTCTGCTGTCTAGAGAGGGAGTAGGTGCTGAGAAGGAGATAGGTGCCTGAGGGGAAAGAGTGTCGGTAGCCCTAGGTGGAACTGATGATCGGGACAGCACACTCCACATCATCTCGAAGGCCAACCTCTCCGGCTCAGAAAAACTCCCCGGCTCCAAAGGGGCGGAGGAAGTCATCGGCTCCAAGGGTCCGAGCTCACCCTAGCCGACGCACCGAGAGGGAAACTCGGAACCAAAGAGGTCTGGGTCCAAGCATCCCTGTCGGGGCCGACTGGAGAGCTTCGGCTCCTAAACACCCTGGACTGCACCTAAAGTGTTGGAGCAGAACTCAGCTCCGAGACAGCCTCGGAGGGAGCTGGAACCGAGGGTTCCACAACCAACACTACCGAGCACTCCAGCTTGGAGGAGAAACCACAGAAAGGGAAATGGACAGAAGTGGCTCCGGGACCGACCGTGTCGGAGCCAACAACATTTTTGGCAAGGCAGATGACTTCAGGAGTCTCAACACTACTCTCGCCACATATTCTTCTAAAAGGCTCATGGGAGATCTAGATCTCTGTAAGATAGGGGACCTTAAAGTTGGGAAGACCAGCAATGGATCTCTGGACCGGCTCCAATGTCTGCTATCAGTAGTCGGCTCCGAAATGCATGGGGCTGACACTGGAGTCATAGCAGCAACAACCTCAATCGATTCCAAAATCAGTGGAGCCGAGGAGGGAGAAGACTTGGCTGTTTTTGAAATTTTGGGAGGTGGTTCCGAAGCAATGGATTGTGCCAGGGAATGCCTCTTAGAAGGTTTAGCCTTTTCTTTTTTAGATTCACGGGATTTGGAGGAGGAGGACGAACAGGCCAAGTCTTCCTCAAAAGAAGGCTTAAGGAGACCTTTTAATATTAGTTTGTTCTTCCACTCCTGTAAGACCCTGGCAATGAAAGAATGGCAAAACCAATAGGTTTCTTGCAGATGGATGGCTCCGAGGCAATACACACAGTTACGGTGGCCATCGGGAATAGACATCTTCTGAGAGCATTTCACACATTTCTTAACCCCTGAGGGCTTATGATCTTTTTCCTCTTTACACATAGCACTGAGATGCAGCAAAAAGACACATGCCAACTACAGGAGGACTAGGTCCTCTAACTAACGGGCCTAGCCCTTACCGCACCAACAGTCATACAACCACGACGATTAGGTCATCTAACTCAAACGGGCCTAGCCCTGGGCAGAGAAAAAAAAAAAAAGAGAGAAAACTAGGTCCTCTAACTCAAACAGACCTAGAAAAGTGAAGACTAAAGCTCTGAAGCTACCAAATATACTTGAAATACACAAAGTATGAGACAGAAAAAAATCCAACTGCTGAGATGAACTTTTATTCAAATTCTATGTCACAGAAAGTACAGTTTTGTACCTACCATAAATGTAGATGTTCGAGTGCTAATACAGCTGCAGTCATGACAGATGGGTTCTCCTGCCGTCAGGTGGGTCCTCGGTCGGCCGAATTCCAAAGTCTAGGTCCGGCGTCGGTTGTTGCCGCTTCTTCCCTGACATCAGAGCGACAGGGGTATAAAGGAACCAGCCGACGCCATTTTCTTCAGTTTTTCTTGCCCCAGATGTCAGGTGCCCCCAGAAGGAAGGCAATACATAAATTTGTGTAATAATGCAGTGCAATATAATAAAAATACAGTAGTTGCAAGCAAATACATCATAAATGAATACCGCAATCAGGTTGTATTAGGATGTGTTAGCCTATAGGCCTGTCCCAAGAGGGGAAGGAGGGAGGGAAACCTGGACTGCAGCTGTATTAGCACTCGAACATCTACATTTATGGTAGGTACAAAACTGTACTATGTTCATCGTGCATACAGCTGCAGTCATAACAGATGGGTAGAATCCCAAAGCTAAGAAAGGGGTGGTAGGCACTAGGTGGAACTAGGAGGAGCCAAAATGCCCTGCAAGACTGCAGTGGCAAAGCCTGCTCTAGATTTGGAGTATAATGGTAGGTTGTAGTGCTTGGAGAAAGTATGCACAGAACTCCAAGTAGCTGCTTCCAAAATATCCTTGGTAGGAACTCCTCTGAGGAAGGCTGCAGAGGTGGCTGTGGCCCTGGTGGAATGAGTTCTAATGCCTGTAGGTACAGTTTTGCCATGAAAGGAATAGCAAAAGCCTATGCAGTGGGCTATCCATTTAGAGATTGTCTGTTTGGAAATTGGCTTTCCTTGAACTCCTACCGCATAGGCCACAAAGAGCTGTTCTGATTTTCTGAAAGGCTTTGTTCTGTCCAAATAATAACGCAGTTGTCTGTGGATTTCCAAGGAATGTAGTAATCTCTCCCCTTTGTTTTGAGGATTAGGATAAAAAGTAGGTAAATGTATGGCCTGATTTAAAGCTACCCTGGATACCACTTTAGGCATAAAGGACGGGTTGGTTCGTAAGGTAACTCTGTCCTGATGGAAGATGATAAAAGGCTGGACAGCCATGAGAGCCTGTAGTTCTGAAACTCTACGAACTGAGGTGATAGCCAGAAGGAAAGCTGTTTTCCAGGACAAATATTGCAAATCTGATGAGGCAGCTGGCTCAAAGGGAGGCAAGGTCAGTTTTTCCAGAATGAAATTAAGATCCCAAGCAGGTATTGGATGTTTCCTTGGTGGTCTTAAATTCTTAGCCCCTCTGAGAAACTGTCTTAAGAGAGGGTGAGAGAATAAAGGTGGATCAGTGTTGTATTCTGCAGAAATAGCCGAGGCATGGATTTTGATGGAGGAGAAAGAAAGTTTACTGCTTAGCAGTTCAGCCAAATATTGTAGTATTTGAGGTAAATTCAGTTTTCCAGGATCCTGGCCCTTTTTCTCATTCCAGATACAAAAACGTTTCCATTTTGCGGAGTAAGCTTTTCTAGTTGATGGCCTTCTGGCCTCCAAAATGACATCCTGCACCTCCTTGGAGAGTAGGGTCTGTTGTGAATTTAAGGAATCTTCCATGCGGCTAGATTGAGTGTTTTCAGCTGACTGTGAAGAGTTTTGAAGTTGTGCTGAGTCAGTAGAAGAGGCATTAGAGGCAGAATCCATGGTGGGGAATGCGTCAGGCTCCTCAGGAGTGGGTACCAGTGTTGTCTTGGCCAGTCTGGAGCAATGAGAATCATCTTTGGTCTGTCTGCTCTGGCTTTTAATAGAACTTTGGGCAGCAGAGGAAGAGGTGGAAAGGCATAAACTGTCATTGTTGTCCAACTGAAAGAGTGCGTCCAATTTCCAGGCCTGTGGATGAAAGGTCCTAGAGCAGACTTTTGTCAACTGGTGATTTCTGTGGGTGGCAAAGAGATCTATGTCTGGCCTTCCCCATGCTTGAATTATCTTTGTAAAAACTTGAGGATGAAACTTCCATTCATGTGGATCTGTCATATTTCTGCTTAGGTTGTCTGCCAGCGTGTTTTCCTTGCCTGGCAGGTACTGTGCTTGAAGTTGGATTTGTAATTCCAGAGCCATGTTCCAAAGAGACATGGCTAGCCTGCATAGGGGATATGAATGGGTTCCTCCCTGTTTGTTTATGTACCACATTACTGTGGTGTTGTCTGTCCTTATCAATAACTGGCCTGGATGCAGTAGGTCTTTGAAAGCCATAATAGCATTTATTACTGCTAGAATTTCCTTTTGATTGATGTGTAGGTGCTTTTCTTTTTGGGACCATTTGCCCTGAATGCACCGATCTGTCATATGCGCCCCCCAGGCGTAGTCCGAGGCATCTGTTGTGATGACTTGATTTGCTTGGGGCTTGCAGAATGGGAGACCTGTGTTTCTTTGGCATGCTTGAACCCACCACAGAAATTCCTTTTGAAGACAAGGAATCAGTGGTATAATTGTTTCCAAACTGTGGCTGTGTTGAGACCATAAGTTTTTTAGGTACCATTGAAGTTTCCTCATATGCAGCTTTGCACATGGGATTAGCAGGATGCAAGATGCCATGAATCCCAGAGCCTGCAGGATTTTCCTTGCAGTCAGCCTGGTGAAGGTTGCCAGTTTTCTGAAGTATTGAGTTAGTTGCCCTTGTTTCTCTGGCGTGAGGTAGGCCATCTGGGTATTTGTATTCAAGCTGGCACCCAGGAAAATTATTGTTTGAGAGGGTATTAGCCTTGATTTCTTTTTGTTGACTGTGTATCCCAGAGAATTCAACAACATTATTACAAACGCCAGATGTTTCAGAAGTATGTGTTTGCTGTCCGCTTGGATCAGGCAGTCGTCCAAATATGGGTATATTTGTATCCCTTGAAGTCTGCAGAAGGCAATTACTGATGCCAGGCATTTCGTGAACACTCTGGGCGCAGTAGATGAGCCATAGGGCAATGCAGAGAATTGATAATGGGTTGAACCTGCAAGAAATCTGAGGTATCTTCGGCAATCTTGTCTGATTGGGACATGCAGGTATGCCTCCTTGAGGTCCAATGTTACCAGCCAAGACTCCTTGCCCAGCATGGGAAGAAGCTGCTGTAATGTGAGCATCTTGAATTTTGGTACGAGTAAAAATGTGTTTAGGATGGATAGGTCCAAAACAGGTCTCCAATCTTTGCCCTTCCTTGGTACCAGGAATAGTCTGGAATAAAAACCTTGACCCTGTTCTTGTGCAGGTACCTCTTGAATAGCTTTCATGTCCATGAGATCTGAAATTTGTTTTGTGCCTCTGCCCTTTGATTGTGTGGCAGGTTTGGCATGCCTCTCATTTTGGAAGGGTGTGAAAGTGGAATCTGTAGCCTCTGTCTATAATGTCCAGGATCCATTTATCTTTTGTGACAATATGCCAATTTTTCGAAAATGCCAGTTTTCCGCCTAAAGGTGCTGCCATTTGAGCCTTGCTTGGCATGCAAAGGGGAAAGTCATTGGTTCTGCTTTCTGAATGGCTGTGAACTATCCTCACCACCTCTTTGTGTAGGTGCTTGCCATTGTTTGCCTCTAAATGATCCTTGAGATTGCCCTCTACCCCTCGGGCGCCTGTATCTACCTCTTTGGGGTCTGTCCGTGGCTGGAAAGGACCAATTTTTTGAAGGCCAATTTCTACTAAAACGTGGAGGTTGTACCTGCAGGAAATCTTTCACTGTTTGCATTGATTTTGCCTTTTCCTCCATTTTCTTTAATACCTCCTCAGCTTTAACACCAAACAATCCATCTTTTTTAAGAGGTGCATCTAGTAATTTAGCTTTGACAGGATCTGGTAAGGTTTGCTCTTTGAGCCAAGCATGTCTACGTATGACTGATCCTGTAACAGCAGCTCTACACGAGGCCTTTAAAGCATTAAAACCACATTGCAAGGTATGTATACCCACTTGCTCTGCACTATGTAACCAATCCTGCAACTCCTTCAAGTCTGGTTGTTCAGGTTGTGACATTTTGCTTTTCAACTGAGATAACAGAAACTGTTGATACATTTAACATACGGAACTGACAGTTTAATGCCCTCATGGTTAAGTTGGCCGAGGTGTATACCTTTTTCCCCCACCTTTCTAAAGCTCTGGAATCTCTCTCTGAAGGTAATGGATTTTTGGCAGTGGAGGCCTTAATTCCCTTGGGACCCTGTGAAATAGTTTCTGGGTCAGCCGCATGGCTTTTGTATAGGAATTGGTGTGAATCAGGAAGCCGGTAAAGCCTGTCAGGCTTGACTGGAGCTGGAGGTAAAGATTCTGGGTTAAGGCTGGCCTCCGAATACACATTATCTAGTATGTCTAAGACAGGAGGTATAGCCAGAGGCCTGTGCTGAGGGAGCAAGAGGAAATCCCTAAGCCTTTTCTTGGAGTCTGAATACTCTTGGCCTTCCCAGTGGAAGTATTCCCTCAAGGTATGTAAGGTTTCCCCAAAAGAGTAATCCTCAGAGGGGGAGACAGAGGGAATGGACTCCTCTGCATCAGAATCTTCAAAAGGGGAGTATGAATGTTCCTGGTCTTCAGAGTGTTCTGAAGTAATGGAGGCCTGGTCCGAGAAAAGGTATTCTTCCTCCACTCTGGGCCTTTTGTCCGGGGGGGTTGAGAACCCCTGATAAGAGTAATCAAATCCTCAGCCATTTTGAGCATCTGCTTTTTAGGCATGGGGCCTTCAAAGGGGCCCTGTGGAGCTTGTCTTTTAGTATGCATGGCTGCTTTAGACTTAGTGAAAGCCTTACTGGAAAAAGAAGAAGAAGGCCTGAAGACACCTTGAGAGGTGGCAGGCCTGTCTAAACTCTGAGTTTCCCCGCCAAGAGTGGCTTCGGTATCTGTAGTCGGGGTGTGGGCCGAAGAGCCTGCGACCTCGGGCACAGGAGACACCGCCAATGAAGTGTCATCGGTAGTCAGGGGCTGCGTAGGCACCTCGCTGAGAACCGGAGCACCTGTAGTCGGCTTTAGCGTGGTGTCGGTAGAAGTCGCGGACCTCGTATGTCGGTCCTCATCTTTGCGTCTTTTACTCAAAACTGGAGTCGGAGTATCCGACGACATAATGTAATTAAACTTTTTGCCAAAATACTGTTGGACGAACTCCGCCCGACACTTAATAGTGCGTCTGTTGAATGTAGCACAAAAACGACAGGCTGAGACGTCGTGGTCTGGGCGTAAGCAAGGAATGCAGAGGGAATGAAAATCCTTATGCGGTATTTGCTTCCCACATGAAATGCAATTACTAACTTTGTCTGACATCGGTCTGAGGCAAGAAAAGTTTCCCCAATGGGGTACTTAGCTTTCAAGAAGATTTCAGTTGAAAAATATTCGTAATCTCAGGAGCTGGCCGACCGGCACTAGCGAACTGCTTCTGCTTCGGGTACCGCGCGGCAAGAAAGACTGGAGAAAATGGCGTTGGCTGGTTCTTTTATACCCCTGTCGCACTGACGTCAGGGAAGAAGCGACTACATCCGACGCCGGACCTAGACTTTGGAATTCGGCCGACCGAGGATCCGCCTGACGGCAGGAAAACCCATCTGTTATGACTGCAGCTGTATGCACGATGAACTTGCGCCTTACTGAGTACTGGCGGACTGGCGACTAGCTTAGCGGAAGTGCTGTCGGCAGTTTTGGACCTATGCGATCTGTCTCTGTCTTTATCCTTACGTTTTTTCAGAAGAGCGGTAGTCAGATGGCTTAATGAAGCCATTTCAGAGTACGGAGAACGAAAGTATTTAGCTACAAAAATAGCCCGACGACGAACAGTACGGGCGTTGAACAAGGCACAAAACAGACAGCGAGGGATGTCGTGATCTGGGCCTAAACAGGTGATGCAGTACAAACGAAAATCTCTATGAGGTATTTGCTTTCCACAGGCAAGACAATTAACTTTTCTCTGACATTGGTTAAAGTAAGATAAAAGGATCCCCAATGGAGTACTTATCTTTTTTAAGACTTCAGGTCTGGAACTCAAAATTGAAAATTTCGGGAGTCAGCTGACTGGCACTTGCGAACTGCTTCTGCTTTGGGCACCGCACGGCAAGAAAGACTGATGTAATGGCGTCGGCTGCATGTTTTATACCCCTGATGACCTGACGTCATGGAAGAAGCGACAGCATCCAAAGCAAAAATCTGAAGACTCTGGTATTCAGGCTAGCTGACTGCTACCTGCAGGCAGATAACCCAAATGTAATGACTGCAACAGTGAAACACGAAGAACATCAACAGAACAACAAAGGTGACAAGGACTACACCAATAGTTGAAAAGCAAAGCAAACTCAGCCAAAACAGCCAAAAAAGGAAAATCCTCTCAATCATCCAGGATGGGGGCAGGAGGGAAGGACGAAAGAAGGAAGGCGAGAAACAGGACAACAAAAGTACAGTTGTGTACACTTACAATAAATGTAGATGTTCGAGTGTATTCACTGTTGCAGTCATTACATTTGGGTTATCTGCTTGCAGGTACCCCTCAGTCGGCCCGATTGAAATCTTGGGTCCTCCGTCAGTTGCTGTCCCCTTCTTCCATGACGTCAGGTCATCAGGGGTATAAAACATGCAGCCAACGCCATTACATCAGTTTTTCTTGCCCCAGATGTCAGGTGCCCCCCCTAATGGGGAGCAATTAAAAGTACAGTTTTGTACCTACCATAAATGTAGATGTTCGAGTGCTAATACAGCTGCAGTCATAACAGATGGGTTCTCCTGCCGTCAGGCGGTTCCTCGGTCGGCCAAATTCCAAAGTCTAGGTCTGGCGTCGGTTGTCGTCGCTTATTCCCTGACGTCAGTGAGACAGGGGTATAAAGGAACCAGCCGACGCCATTTTCTTCAGTTTTTCTTGCCCCAGATGTCAGGTGCCCCCAGAAGGAAGGCAATAATAAATTTGCGTGATAATGCAGTGCTACATAATCAAAATACAGTAGTTGCAAGCAAATACATCATAAATGAAAACCCCAATCAGGTTGTATGAGGATGTGTTAGCCTATAGGGCTGTCCCAAGAGGGGAAGGAGGGACGGAAACCTGGACTGCAGCTGTATTAGCACTCGAACATCTACATTTATGGTAGGTAGAAAACTGTACTATGTTCATTGTGCATACAGCTGCAGTCATAACAGATGGGTAGAATCCCAAAGCTAAGAAAGGGGTGGTAGGCACTAGTTGGAACTAGGAGGAGCCAAAATGCCCTGCAGGACTGCAGTGGCAAAGCCTGCTCTAGATATGGAGTATAATGGTAGGTTGTAGTGCTTGGAGAAGGTATGCACAGAACTCCAAGTGGCTGCTTCCAAAATATCCTTGGTAGGAACTCATCTGAGGAAAGCTGCAGAGGTGGCTGTGGCCCTGGTGGAATGGGATCTAATGCCTGTAGGAACAGTTTTGCCATGAAAGGTATAGCAAAAGCGTATGCAGTGGGCTATCCATTTTGAGATTGTCTGTTTGGAAATTGGCTTCCCTTGAGCTCCTACCGCATAGGCCACCAAGAGCTGTTCTGATTTTCTGAAAGGCTTTGTTCTGTCCAAATAATACCGCAGCTGTCTGTGGATGTCCAAGGAATGTAGTAATCTCTCCCCTTTGTTTTGAGGGTTAGGATAAAAAGTAGGTAAATGTATGGCCTGATTTAAAGCTACCCTGGATACCACTTTAGGCATAAAGGACGGGTTGGTTCGTAAGGAAACTCTGTCCTGATGGAAGATGATAAAAGGCTGGACAGCCATGAGAGCCTGTAGTTCTGAAACTCTACGAGCTGAGGTGATAGCCAGAAGGAAAGCTGTTTTCCAGGACAATTATTGCAAATCTGATGAGGCAGCTGGCTCAAAAGGAGGCAAGGTCAATTTTTCCAGAATGAAATTAAGATCCCAAGCAGGTATTGGTTGTTTCCTTGGAGGCCTTAAATTCTTAGCCCCTCTGAGGAACTGTCTTAAGAGAGGATGAGAGAATAAAGGTGGATCAGTGTTGTATTCTGCGGAAATGGCTGAGGCATGTATTTTGATGGAGGAGAAAGAAAGTCCACTGCTTAGCAGTTCAGCCAAATATTGTAGTATTTGAGGTAAATTCAGTTTTCCAGGATCCTGCCCCTTTTTCTCATTCCAGACACAAAAACGTTTCCATTTTGCGGAGTAAGCTTTTCTAGTTGATGGCCTTCTGGCCTCCAAAATGGCATCCTGCACCTCCTTGGAGAGTAGGGTCTGTTGAGATGCTAAGGAATCTTCCATGCGGCTAGATTGAGTGTTTTTAGCTGGCTGTGAAGAGTTTTGAAACTGTGCTGAGTCAGAAGAAGAGGCATTAGAGGCAAGGTCCATGGTGGGGAATGTGTCAGGCTCCTCAGGAGTGGGTACCAGTGTTGCCTTGGCCAGTCCGGAGCAATGAGAATCATCTTTGGTCCATCTGCTTTGGTCTTTAATAGAACTTTGGGCAGCAGAGGAAGAGGAGGGAAGGCATAAACTGTCATTGATGTCCAACTGAAAGAAAGAGCGTCCACTCTCCAGGCCTTTGGATGGAAGATCCTTGAGCAGAATTTTGTCAATTGATGATTCTTGTGGAAGGCAAAGAGATCTATGTCTGGCGTTTCCCATTCTTGGATTATTTCTGTAAAAACTTTTGGATGCAATTTCCATTCGTGTGGATCTGTCATATTCCTGCTTAGGTTGTCTGCCAGCGTGTTTTCCTTGCCTGGCAAGTACTGTGCTTGTAGTTCCATTTGTAAGTCCATGGCCATGTTCCAAAGTGACATGGCCAGTCTGCATAGGGGGTAAGAATGTGTTCCTCCCGGTTTGTTTATGTACCACATAACTGTGGTGTTGTCCGTTCTTATCAATAATTGACCTGGTTGTAGAAGGTCCTTGAAAGCTATAATAGCATTTATTACTGCTAGCATATCTTTTTGATTGATATGAAGGTGCTTTTCTTTTTGAGACCATTTGCCCTGAATGCACCGATCTGTCATGTGCGCCCCCCAGGCGTAGTCCGAGGCGTCTGTTGTGATGACTTGATTTGCTTAAGCCTTGCTGAATGGAAGACCTGTGTTTGTTTGACATGCTTGAGCCCACCACAAAAATTCCTTTTGCTGACATGGAATTAGTGGTATTATTGTTTCCAAACTGTGGCTGTGTTGAGACCATATGTTTTTCAGGTACCATTGTAGTTTCCTCATGTGCAGCTTTGCACATGGGATTAGTAAGATGCAAGATGCCATGAATCCCAGAGCCTGCAGGATTTTTCTTGCAGTCAGCCTGGTGCAATTTGCTAGTGTTCTGAAGTATTGTATTAGTTGCCCCTGCTTCTCTGGCGTGAGGTAGGCCATCTGGGTGTTTGTGTCCAAATTGGCACCCAGGAAAATTATCTTCCAAGAGGGTATTAGCCTTGATTTCATTTTGCTGACTGTGTATCCCAGAGATTTCAAAAACATTATTACATAAGCCAGATGTTTCAGAAGAATGTGCTTGCTGTCCGCTTGGCTCAGGCAGTCGTCCAAATAGGGGTATATTTGTATCCCTTGAAGTCTGCAGTAGGCAATTACTGATGCCAGGCATTTCGTGAATACTCTGGGCGCAATAGATAAGCCAAAGGGCAATGCAGAGAATTGATAATGGGTTGAACCTGCAAGAAATCTGAGGTACCTTCTGCAATTTTGTCTGATTGGGACATGCAGGTATGCCTCCCTGAGGTCCAATGTTACCAGTCAAGACTCCTTGCCCAGCATGGGAAGAAGTTGCTGTAGAGTGAGCATCTTGAATTTTGGTACGAGTAGAAATGTGTTTAGGGTGGATAGATCCAAAATAGGTCTCCAATCTTTTCCCTTCCTTGGCACCAGAAATAGCCTGGAATAAAAACCTTGACCTTGTTCGTGCGTAGGTACCTCTTGAATAGCTTTCATGTTTATGAGATCTGTAATTTGCTTTTGTGCCTCTGCCCTTTGATTGTGTGGCAGGTTTGGCACGCCTCTCATTTTTGGAAGGGTGTGAAAATGAAATTTGTAGCCTCTGTTTATAATGTCCAGGATCCATTTGTCCTTTGTGACAACATGCCAATTTTTTGAAAATAATGCCAGCTTTCCTCCCAAGGGGGCTGCCATTTGAAACCTGGTTGGCATGCAAAGGGGAAAGTCATTGGGTTTGCTTTCTGAAAGATTGCGAGTTGTCACCACCTCTTTGTGTAGGGGCTTGCCATTGTCTGCCTCTATACGATCCTTGGGATTGTCCTCTGCACCTCGGGCGCCTGTATCTGCCTCTTTGAAGTCTGTCTGTGGCAGGAAAGGACCAGTTTTTTGGAAGGCCAATTCCTACTAAAACTTGGGGGTTGAACCTGTAGAAATTCTTTCACAGTTTGCATTGATTTAGCCTTTTCCTCCATTTTCCTTAATACCTCCTCAGCATTAGCACCAAATAGTACATCCTTTTGAAGTGGGGTGTCTAGTAATTTAGCATTGACATTATCAGACAAGACTTGTTCCTTGAGCCAGGCATGCCTATGTATGACTGATCCTGTAACAGCAGCTCTACATGAGGCCTCTAGAGCATCAAAACCACATTGTAAGGTATGCTTACCCACTTGTTCTGCACTATGCATCAAATCCTGCAACTCCTTCAAGTCTGGTTGTTCAGGTTGTGACATTTTACTTTTCAATTGTGATAACAAAAACTGTTGGTATTTTAGCATATGAAACTGACAGTTTAAGGCCCTCATGGATAAGGTATCCGAGGTATATACCTTTTTCCCCACCTTTCTAAGGATCTGGAATCTCTCTCGGAGGGCAATGGATTTTTGGCAATGGAGGCCTTAACTCCCTTGGGGCCCTGTGAGATGGTTTCTGGGTCAGCAGCATGGCTTTTGTAAAGAAATTGGTGAGAGTCAGGAACCCTGTAGTACCGGTCAGGCTTAACTGGAGCTGGGGGTAGAGAGTCCGGGTTAAGGCAGGCCTCCGAGTAAACATCATCTAGGATGTCCAGGACAGGAGGTATAGTCAGAGGCCTATGCTGAGGTAACAAGAGAAATTCCCTGAGCCCTTTCTTGGAATCTGAATAATCCTGGCCTTCCCAGTGGAAGTGTTCCCTTAAGGTATGCAAAGTTTCCCCAAATGAGTAATCCTCAGGGGAGGATACAGAAGGGATGGACACCTCCGCATCAGAGTCTTCAAAAGGGAAGTAAGAATGTTCCTCATCATCAGAGTGCTCTGAAATAATGGAGCCCTGGTCAGAGGAGGGGGAATCTTCCTCCACTCTGGGCCTTTTGTCCGGTGGGGGCTGAAAACCTCTGATTAGAGTACTTAAATCCTCAGCCATTTTAAGCATCTGTTTCTTAGGCATGGGGCCTGTAGATGGGCCCTGTGTAGCTGGTCTCTTAGGGTGCAAGGATGCTTTGGACTTGGTGAAAGCCTTGATGGAGAAAGAAGAGGAAGGTCTGAAGACACATTGAGTGGAGGTGGACCTGTCCACATTCTGAGTTTCAACGCCAAGAGTGGCTTCGGTATCTGTAGTCGGGGTGAGGGCCGAGGAGCCTGCGACCACGGGCACAGGAGACACCGTCAAAGAAGTGTCGTCGGTAATCAGGGGCTGCGTAGGCGCCTCGCTGAGAACCGGACCACGTGTAGTCGGCTTTGGCGTGGTGTCGGTAGAGGCCGCGGACCTCGTGTGTCGGTCCTTGTCTTTGCGTTTTTTAGACAAAACCGGAGTCAGAGTATCCGACGACATAGTATAGTTAAATGCTTTCCTAAAATAATGCTGGGCGAACTCCGCCCGATGCTTAATAGTGCGTTTGTTGAATGTAGCACAAAAGCGACAGACCGAGACGTCGTGGTCTGGGCCTAAACAAGGTATACAGAGGGAATGGAAATCCTTATGCGGTATTTGCTTCCCACAAGAAATACAATTATTAACTTTGTCTGACATCGGTCTGAGGCAAGAAAAGTTTTGTCTGATTATTGCCTCCATGAGGTCCAATGTTACCAGCGGGGTACTTAGCTTTTAAGAAGACTTCGGTTTCCAAATTTTCGTAATTTCAGGAGCTGGCCGACCGGCACTTGCGAACTGCTTCTGCTTCGGGCACCGCGCGGCAAGAAAGACTGAAGAAAATGGCGTCGGCTGGTTCCTTTATACCCCTGTCGCACTGACGTCAGGGAAGAAGCGACGACAACCGACGCCGGACCTAGACTTTGGAATTCGGCCGACCGAGGACCCGCCTGACAGCAGGAGAACCCATCTGTTATGACTGCAGCTGTATGCACGATGAACATCATAAAAGTACAATGATACACCTCCAACAAAAAAGCAAATACACCAAAAAGGCTTTTAAGCATAGTATAGGAAAGTAGAGGTATAACCAAAAGAAGTTAGGGGGCAGGAGGGAAGGTAAAGTACAGTTTTGTACCTACCATAAATGTAGATGTTCGAGTGCTAATACAGCTGCAGTAATCACAGATGGGTTCTCTGCCGTCAGGCGGTCCCTCGGTCGGCCGAATTCCAAAGTCTTGGTCTGGCGTCGGTTGTCGTCGCTTTCTCTTCTGACGTCAGTGAGGCCAGAGTATATAAGACACAGCCAACGCCATGTTCTTCAGTCTTTCTTGCCCCAGATGTCAGGTGCCCCCAGAAGGAAGGCAATACCTAAATAGTGCTTATATACATATACAAGCAATGCAATATAATCCAAAATCAGTGGTAGCAAGCAAATAGAACATAGCCGGATAACTCAGTCAGGTAGTATGAAGAGGTTGCTAGGCCTCATGCCTTTACCAAGTGGGGAAGGAGGGAGGGAAACCTGTACTGCAGCTGTATTAGCACTCGAACATCTACATTTATGGTAGGTACAAAACTGTACTATGTTCATCGTGCATACAGCTGCAGTAATCACAGATGGGTAGAATCCCAAAGCTATGTACTGGGTGGTAGGTACTAGGAGGAACTGGGTTGAGCCAGAATGCCCTGCAAAACAGCAGTGGCAAAACCTGCTCTTGTTCTGGAATATAAAGGCAGATGGTAGTGATTTGTGAAGGTATGTACAGAACTCCAAGTGGCTGCCTCCAAAATATCTTTGGTAGGAACTCCTCTGAGGAAGGCTGTAGAAGTAGCTGTGGCCCTGGTGGAGTGTGATCTGATACCTGCACTAACAGATTTTCCATGATAGGAGTACCAAAACCGTATGCAGTGGCCTATCCACTTTGAAATAGTCTGTTTTGCAACTGGCTTCCCTTGAGCCCCTACAGCATAGGACACAAAGAGTTGTTCTGATTTCCTGAAGGACTTTGTTCTGTCCAAATAATAACAAAGCTGCCTATGGATGTCTAAGGAGTGTAGCAGCCTTTCCCCTTTGTTTTGAGGATTGGGGTAAAAGGTGGGTAGGTGTATGGCTTGATTTAAAGCTACCCTGGATACCACTTTAGGCATAAATGATGGGTTGGTACGAAGGGAAACCCTGTCCTGATGGAAAATGAGAAAGGGCTGCACCGCCATGAGGGCCTGAAGTTCAGAAACCCTACGAGCTGAAGTGATGGCCAGAAGGAAGGCTGTCTTCCAGGACAAATATTGCAAATCTGTTGAGGCAGCTGGTTCAAAAGGAGGCAATGTTAATTTTTCTAGTATGTAATTAAGATCCCAGGCTGGTATTGGTTGTTTCCTTGGTGGTCTTATATACTTAGCCCCTCTGAGGAACTGTCGTAAGAGTGGGTGAGAAAATAAAGGAGGATCAGTGTTGAATTCTGCAGAGATGGCTGAGGCATGGATTTTTATAGAAGAAAAAGAAAGTCCATTGTTCAATAGCTCCGCTAGGTACTGTAATACCTGAGGCAAGTTCAGTTTTCTATGGTCCTGGCCTTTTTTCTCATTCCAAGAGCAAAACCGCTTCCATTTTGCGGAATAAGCTTTTCTTGTAGCTGGCCTTCTGGCCTCCAAAATGACATCCTGTACCTCCTTGGAGAGTAGGTTCTGTTGTGGTGTTAAGGAATTTTCCATGCAGCGAGATTGAGCGTTTTCAGCTGACTGTGAAGAGTTTTGTAGCTGTGCTGAGTCAGCAGAAGAGGCATTAGAGGCAGGGACCAGGGAGGAGTATGTGTTAGGCTCCTCAGGAGTGGGTACCAGTGTTGCCTTGGCCAATCTGGAGCAATCAGTATCATCTTCGGTTTGTCTGTTCTTGCTTTCAAAAGCACCTTGGGCAGAAGAGGCAGAGGTGGGAATGCGTAAACTGCCCATGCTGTCCAACTGAATGAAAGGCCCACTCTCCAGGCCTTTGGGTGAAAAGTCTTTGAACAAAACTTTTCCAATTGATGATTCCTGTGGGAGGCAAAAAGATCTATGTCTGGCCTCCCCCATGCTTGGATTATTTCTGCAAACACCTGAGGATGTAACTTCCATTCGTGTGGATCTGTCATTTTTCTGCTTAGATTGTCTGCCAGTGTGTTTTCCAATCCTGGCAAGTAATGTGCCTGAAGTTCGATTTGTCTTTCCAGAGCCAAGTTCCAAAGAGTCGTGGCTAGTCTGCACAAGGGGTATGAATGTGTTCCTCCTTGTTTGTTTATGTACCACACTGCCGTGGTGTTGTCTGTTCTTATCAGTAATTGTCCTGGATGCAGGAAGTCCTTGAAAGCTGTAATTGCATTTATTACTGCTAGCATTTCTTTTTGATTGATGTGAAGGTGCTTTTCTTTTTGGGACCATTTGCCCTGAATGCACCTGTTCATCATGTGCGCCCCCCCCCCCCCAGGCCTAGTCTGAGGCGTCTGTGGTTATGACTTGTTTTGCTTGAGGCTTGCAGAATGGGAGGCCTTTGTTTGCTTGACATGCTTGGGCCCATCATAGAAATTCCTTTTGTAAACATGGAATTATTGGTATTATTGTTTCCAAACTGTGACTGTGTTGAGACCATAGGTTTTTTAGGTACCACTGAAGTTTCCTCATATGCAGCTTTGCAAATGGGGTTAATAGAATGCAAGATGCCATGAATCCCAGAGCCTGCAGGATTTTCCTTGCAGTAAGCCTGGTACTTTTTGCTAGTATTTTGAAGTACTGAGATAGTTGCCCTTGTTTTTCTGGTGTAAGATAGGCCATCTGGGCGTTTGTGTCCAAGTTGGCACCCAGGAAAGTTATCTTCTGGGATGGTGTTAGCCTTGATTTCTCTTTGTTAATTGTATATCCCAGAGAAAGCAGTAACCGTGTCACATATGCCAGATGTTCCAGAAGTATGTTCTTGCTGTCGACTTGGATCATTCTTGGTTTAGTCGTCCAGATAAGGGTAAATTTGTATCCCTTGAAGTCTGCAGTAGGCAATCACTGATGCCAGGCACTTTGTGAATACTCTGGGCGCAGTAGATAAGCCAAAGGGCAATGCAGAGAATTGATAGTGGATTGAACCTGCAAGAAATCTGAGGTATCTTCTGCAGCTTTGTCTGACTGGGACATGCAGGTATGCCTCCTTGAGGTCCAATGTTACCAGCCAGAACTCCTTGCCCAGCATGGGAAGAAGCTGCTGTAATGTGAGCATCTTGAATTTTGGTACGATTAGAAATGTGTTTAGGGTGGATAAGTCCAAAATGGGTCTCCAGTCGGTTCCTTTCCTTGGTACCAGGAAAAGTCTTGAATAAAAACCTTGACCTTGTTGGTGGGTAGGTACCTCTTGAATAGCTCGCATGCTTATGAGCTTTGAAATTTGCAGTTGTGCCTCTGCCCTTTGATTTTGTGGCAGGTTTGGCATGCCTCTCATTTTTGGAAGAGTGTGAAACTTAAATTTGTAGCCTCTGTTTATAATGTCCAGGATCCATTTGTCTGTTGTGACAATATGCCAATTGCTTGCAAATAGTGCTAGTTTTCCTCCTGAAGGTGCTGCCAGCTGAGACATGCTTGGCATGGAAATGAGGGAGTCATTGGGTTTGCTTCCTGTATTGTTGTGCACCGTCTTCGCCACCTCTTGGTGCTGGAGTTTGCCATTGTCGCCCTCTATATGATCCTTGTGATTGCCCTCTGCCCCTTGTCCGTCTGTATCTACCTCTTTGGGGCTTGTCAGTGGCTGGAAAGGACCAGTTTTTTGAAGGCCAATTTCTGCTAAAACGTGGTGGTTGGACCTGTAAGAAAGCTTTGACAGTTTGCATAGATTTGGCTTTTTCTTCCATTTTCCGTAGTATCTCCTCAGCATTAGTACCAAACAGCACATCCTTTTGTAAAGGAGCATCTAGTAAGTTTAGCTTTCACATGATCAGGTAAATTTTGTTCCCTAAGCCAGGCATGTCTGCAAATGACTGATCCTGTAGCTGCCGCTCTACTTGAGGCCTCTAGGGCATCATAACCACATTGTAAAGTGTGTTTACCCACTTGTTCTGCACTATGCACCATATCCTGTAACTCCTTTAAATCTTGTTGTTCAGGTTGAGACATTTTGTTCCTCAATTGTGATAACAGGAACTGTTGATATTTAAGCATATGAAACTGACAATTTAAAACCCTCATGGCTAGGGTGGCCGAGGTATATACCTTTTTCCCCCACCTTTCCAAAGATCTTGATTCCCTTTCTGCAGGAAGTGGATTTTTGGCAGTGGAGGCCTTCAATCCCTTGGGGCCTTGTGAAATGGTTTCAGGGTCAGCATTATGGCTTTTGAAGAGAAATTGGTGAGAGCTGGGTACTCTGTAATACCTATCAGGTTTGACTGGTGCAGGAGGCAGAGAATCCGGGTTAAGACAAGCCTCGAATAGACATCATCCAGTATGTCCAAAACAGGGGTATAGCCAGAGGTCTGTGTTGAGGTAACAAAGAAATTCCCTAAGTCTTTTCTTGGAATCTGAAAAGTCTTGGCCTTCCCAATGGAAGTGTTCCCTCAAGGTGTGTAAGGTTTCCCCAAAGGAAAAATCCTCAGGAGGGGATACAGAGGGAATGGACTGTTCTGCATCCGAATCCTCAAAAGGAGAGTAAGAGTGTTCCTCTGCATCAGAATGTTCTGATAAAATGGATCCCTGATCAGAAGAGGGAGAATCTTCCTCCACTCTGGGTCTCTGTCTGGAGGGGGTTGAGAACCTCTGATAAGAGTAATTAAATCCTCAGCCATTCTAAGCATCTTTTTTTTAGGCATGGGACCTGGAGATGGGCCCTGTACAACAGGCCTCATGGGCTGCCTGGCTGCTTTGGATTTAGTAAAGGCCTTAATTGAAAAAGAAGATGAGGGCCTAAATACAACATGGGTGGAGGTGGACCTGTCCACATTTGTAGGCTCAACATTAGCAGAGGCTTCGGTTGTAGTCTGGGAAAGGGCCGAAGACCCAGCGGTCTCGGGTACAGAGGACACCGCCAAAGAAGTGTCGTCGGTAGTCAGGGACTGCAAAGGCGTCTCGCTGAGAACCGGACCACGTGTAGCCTGTTTTGGCGTGGTCGGCGGGCACCGCAGGCCTCACGTGTCGGTCCTTTTCCTTGCGTTTTTTTGGTCAAAACGGTAGTCGGAGTGTTCGACGACATTTTCTAATCAAAAGCTTTACCAAAGTAGTGCTGGGCGAACTCCGCCCGACGCTTAATAGTGCGTTTATTGAAGGTAGCGCAAAAGCTACAGCCCGAGACGTCGTGGTCTGGGCCCAAACAAGGTATGCAGCGGGAATGGAAATCCTTATGCGGTATTTGCTTCCCACAAGAAATACAATTATTAACTTTTTCTGACATCGGTCTGAGGCAAGAAAAGTTTCCCCAACGGGGTACTTAGCTTTAATGAAGACTTCGGATTCCAAAATATTCGTAATTCAGGAGCTGGCCGACCGGCACTTGCGAACTGCTTCTGCTTCGGGCACCGCGCGGCAAAAAAGACTGGAGAACATGGCGTCGGCTGTGTCTTATATACTCTGGCCTCACTGACGTCAGAAGAGAAAGTGACGACAACCGACGCCGGACCTAGACTTTGGAATTCGGCCGACCGAGGGACCGCCTGACGGCAGAGAACCCATCTGTGATTACTACAGCTGTATGCACGATGAACATCCAGGACTGCAACAGTGAATACACTCTAACATCTACATTTATGTTAAGTGTACACAACTGTACTATGTTCTTAGTGTTTCACTGTTGAAGTTATTACATTTTGGTAGATTCCCAAAGCTATGGTTGGGAGGAGGAATTTAGATAGCATTAGGACCAGCTATAAGGCCCTGCAATGGATTTAGAGAAAATTGGCAAATGATAATGCCTGGTTAAAGTATGCACACAACTCCAGGTAGCAGCTTCTAGGATGCCCCTGGTAGGGACGCCTTTGGGAAAGGCTTTAAAAGTAGATGCAGCCCTGGTGGAGTGAGGTCCGATTCCCCTGGGGGGTAGGCTTTCCATGGTGTTTATAGCAGAAATGAATGCAATGGCCTATCCATTTAGAAAAAGTTTGCTTTGAAATAGCCTTCCCCTCTGCCCCTGCAGCAAATGCCACCAGCAGTTGTTCAGATTTCCTTTGAAGTTTAGTCCTGTCCAAGTAAAATCTAAGTTGTCTGTGCACATCTAAGGAATGCAGTATCCGTTCCCCTTTGTTCTGTGGCTTGGGAAAGAAGGTTGGCAAACGAGTAGACTGATGAAGAGCCACACTTGATACTACCTTGTGCATGAAGGATGGTTTGGTTCTGAGGGATAACCTGTCCGCATGAAAGATGATGAAAGGCTCCACTGCCATTAGGGCTGTAATTCAGATATCCTTCTAGCTGAAGTGATTGCTAAAAGGAAAGCTGTTTTTCAAGAAAAAATTTTTAAGTCTGCAGTAGCAGCTGGCTCGAGAGGAGGTTTCTCCAAAACAAAGTTAAGGTCCCAGGCTGGGGTTGGAGCTCTCCTGGGTGGTCTCAAATTTTTGGCCCCTCTGAGGAACTGCTTGAACAGTCGGTGAGAGAAGAGGGGAGGTTCTGTGCTATAATGAGCTGAAACGGCTGAGGCATGGATTTTAATGGAGGAAAAAGACAGGCCCTTGTGAAGCATCTCAGTTAAGTATTGTAAAATTTGAGGTAAATTTGGTGCTGCTGTGCTCATCCCTTGTGACTGGTTCCAGGAACAGAATCTTTTCAATTTTTCAGCATAATATTTTCTAGTACTAGGCCTCCTTGCCTCTAAAATTATATCTACCACAGGTTTACTGAGGGATGGTAGAGGAGAGATTATGCAATTAGCCAGGCTGCAAGGTTCAGTGTTAGAAGCTGAGGGTGCAGAATCTGGTTCTCCGGCTGAGACAACATGGAAGGAGTCTGACGCAGGTGCCATGGGGATAACCATGACAACTGCACAAGAGGGGGTACCAGTGGGGGCGTGGCCAGTCTGGAGCAATCAAAATCATCCTTGGTTTGTCCTGCTTGATTTTTAGTAGTACTTTGGAAAAAAGAGGCAGAGGGGGAAAGCATAGACTGATAGGAGTTTCCAGCTGAAGGACAGAACATCCACTGCCCAGGCTTGCAGGTGTGGAGTCCTTGTGCAAAATTTGTCCAATTGGTAGTTCTGGGGAGAGGCAAACAGGTCTATAGCTGGGCTCCCCCATTTGCTTGACAACATGCTGAAAATCCTTGGTTCCAGTTTCCACTCATGTGGGTCCGTGAGATTTCTGCTAAGTCCGTCTGCCAGTGTATTTAATTTTCCTGGTAGGAATTGAGCTTGTAGGAGCACTTGGTAGCTAGCTCAAGGCAGTGTTCCACAATGCCATGGCTAGTCTGCAGAGGGGGTAAGAATGTGTACCCCCCTGCTTGTTTATGTACCACATAATAGTGGTGTTGTCCGTCTTTACCACAAGTTGTCCTGGAAAAATGTGGCCCTTGAAGGCTGTCAGAGCATTCTGTACAGCTAACATTTCTTTTTGATTGATATGCAGGTGCATTTGACTTGGGTTCCATTTGCCCTGAATGCACTTCCCTGCCAGGTGAGCCCCCCATGAATAGTCTGATGCATCTGTTAGGGTCTGGGTGGCAGGGGGTGGTGTGAAAGGTAGTCCCTTGTTTTGGTGGCAGGCCTCTGCCCACCAAAGGAATTCTAGGCATAGGCAAGGTATGATAGGAATCACTGCCTCTAGATCGTGAGAATGTTGACACCATAGGCTTTTTAGATACCACTGTAGTTTCCTCATATGCAGTCTTGCATATGGAATTAGAAGAATGCAGGAGGCCATGAACCCCAAGGCTTGCAGTATTTGTCTTGCAGATAGCAGGGTTTTTGTGGCCACTTGTTTGAAGTAGGTTGTCAAATGAATTTGCTTCTCTGGCGTGAGGTAAACCATCTGGGAAGTTGTAGTCAAGCTTGCTCCCAGGATAATTTGTTGACAGGGTACCAGGTGTGATTTATTTTTTGTTTATGGTGTACCCCAGACAAGTTAGAACCCTTTGTACAAAGGCCAGATGATTCAAAAGTATGTCCTGGCTTTCTGCCTGAATTAGACAATCGTCCAGGTATGGGTACATTTGAATATTTCTTTGCCTGCAAAATGCAATGACCGGAGCTAGGCACTTTGTGAATACCCTGGGCGCAGTAGATAAGCCAAAGGGCAGTGCAGAGAACTGATAGTGCGTGTAGCTTGCTTTGAAGCATAGGCATCTTCTGCAAAATTCCCTGATTGGGATATGCAGGTATGCTTCTTTTAAATCTAGTTTTGCCAACAAGGCATATTTGGCCTAGCATAGAAAGTAATTGGTGAAGAGTCAGCATCTTGAATTTTGGAATATCCAAAAAGGTGTTTAGAGTAGACAGGTTCAGGATAGGATGCCATGAATTGTCTTTTCTGGGTACCAGGAAAAGCCTTGAGTAGAAACCTTGTCCCTTTTCCTCTTCCGGTACCAGCTGAATAGCCCCCATGCTTAAGAGAGAAAGTACTTGTTTTTGGGCCTCTGCCCACTGTTTTGGGGGGTCTATATCAGAACATCAAAGTATTAAAACTTTGACTATTCTGATATCGAACACTATTCAGTGAACGCTAAGAACAGTGAAGCTGTAGAACAGCGAATTCTTTCCTCGGGAAAGAATTCGGTTGGCCGTTTCTGTGGCTTCGCTATTCTTAGCACTGTGGTGGAAAGTTACAGGTTGGGTTCAGGTAAGTGTGCGATTGTACTTTAGGGGCGGGTTAAGCGAGTTAGGGCGCAAGTTAGGCGTGTGTGCGATAGTGACAGACTTTAGGGTTAGGGCAGTTTAAGTGAGTTAGGGTGCGGGTTAGGTGAGTGTGCGATAGTGACGGATCTTAGGGTTTAGGTTAAGGTAAGTGGGTAGATAGTAGTGTATGTTAGTTCAGTGTAGAGTTAGATGTAGGAGTGTGTGTGCGTGCGTTTCGGAGCAGCGAATGTTTTCCATGGGAAAAAATTCACTGTTCTGAAGGTTCGATATTTTCATGTTTAGATGTTTTGGGGCCGATGAAATAGCATTCGCTATTTTCATCTTTCGATAACGTGATATAAACACGTTTTGGGGGTACGACCGGCTACCCGCTTGGTGTTGGCAACATGTGGAAGTGAAATCTGTATCCCTAGGACACTATATTTAAAACCCATTTGCCCTGGGTAATGAGTTCCCAGTTCTTTGCATGAAGAGCAATCTTTCCCCCCAAAGGGGCAGTCAGTTGGTAAGTGCTTGGAAATTCTAAATGGAAGTCATTGAGACAGTTTACCATGGGGGAGGTCTTATTACTCCCAGATTTGGAAGTGGAGGCCCCCCACTGTTTAGTCCTGTGTGTCCCCTGGGACTGAAACCTGGGGCTTTTGCTGTGTCTTGGTTTGGCTTGAGAAGACACGGAAGGGTCTGGAAAGGGCCAGTGCCACCTAAATCTAGGAGGTAGAACTTGTAAGAAATCTTTAACAGTTTGCATAGATTTAGCTTTATATTCCATCTTTTTAAGAACTTCCTCAGCCTTGTTGCCAAACAGGCAGTCCTGATTTAAGGGAGTATCCAACAATTTAGCTTTAACATGATCAGGCAAGGATTGCTCCTTTAGCCAAGCATGCCTTCTAAGCACAGACCCAGTAATAGCAGCTCTGCAAGAGGCCTCTAATGAATCAAAACCACATTGCAAAGTATGTTTTCCAACTTGTTCAGCAGAATGCATTAAATCCTGTAATTCTTTATTTTCAACACAGTCAGGAATCAACATCATTTTCTGTTTAAGCTGTCCAATAACATGTTGCTGATACTTTAACATATGAAACTGGCAGTTTAAAGCCCTAATGGCCAAGATTGCAGAAGTGTAAACCTTCTTACCCCATCTATCCTGCACCCTGGAGTCTCTATCAGAAGGGGTAGGATTTTTAGCAGTAGAAGCCTTAATGCCCTTGGGCCCTGTGAAATAGTCTCTGGATCCGCAACAGGATTTTTAAAAAGGAACTTGTGTGACTCAGGGACCCTGTAGTATCAGTCAGGTTTTCTGGGAGCAGGAGGCAAGGAATCAGGGGCCACACTAGATTCCGAAAAAGCGTCATTATCAATGTCTAGTACAGGAAAAATAGCTAAACGCCTATGCTGAGGTAAGAGTAAGAAATCCCTAAGCCTCTTGTTTGAATCCGAAAAATCCTGGCTTTCTCAGTGGAAATGCTCCATTACAGTATGTAAGGTTTCCCCCAAAAGAAAAATCTTCAGGAGGGGAAGCAGAGGGAATAGAGTCCTCTGCATCAGAATCCTCATAAGTGGGTAAGGACAAATCCAGATCATCAGAAGAGTCAGAAAAAACAGAATCCTGATCAGAAGGTTCATAATCAACCTCAGTCCTAGGCCTCTTAAGGGGGGGGGGGGGTTGGCTACCCCTGATTAGAGTAATTAAACCTTCAGCCATTCCTATCATTTGTTTTTTTTAGGCAGAGAGGCCTGAGCATGTGGCCTGGGCATCAGTTTTCTAGACATGGTTCGAGATTTAGGCCTAAGTGAAGGAGGCGGCGTTGGTTTAATATGCAAGTCCGTAGGCCTGAATACACCTTCAGAAGCCGGTGCCTGCAGAGCAGCTTCGGATCCATCCAAGGTAGAGACAACCGCAGGTTCTATAGTTGAAGCATCTCGCGGAATACCGGACTTCGAATGGGTCTCAGTAGAGGCCCATGAATCAGAAGTAGTGGATATCAGGGGCTGCGAAAGCGCCTCACTGAGTACCGGCGAACTGGCGGCTGGCTTAGAAGCATTGTTGACAGTTTTGGACCTTGACGGCCTGTCTCTATCTTTGCATTTTTTCGGAATCCCAGTAGTCGGATGGCTAACTGACATTTCTGGATATTTAAACCGAGAACCGAAAAATTTAGAGGAAAAAATATACCGATGACGGATAGTGCGCTGATTAAATAAAGCACAAAACCGACAGCAAAGTACGTCGTGGTCAAAGCCTAGGCAAGGAATACAGTTACAAGAATGAAAATCTTTATGAGGTATTTGCTTTCCACAAGTAATGCAATTATTAACTTTTACTGACATCGGTAAGGAGCAATAAACAGTTTCCCCAACTGGGTACTTAGCTTTTAGTTGGACTTTGGTTCTGAGACTCAAAAATGAAAATTTCAGGAGTCTGCCGACCGGCACTTGAGAACTGCTTCTGCTTCGGGCACCGCACAGCAAGAAAGACTGATGTAATGGCATCAGCTGCATGTTTTATACCCCTGACGACCTGACGTCATGGACTAAGGGACAGCAACCGACGCAGGACCCAAGACTTTGTTAATCAAGCCAATTGAGGGCAACCTGCAAGCAGATAACCCAAATGTAATGACTGCAACAGTGAAGCACGAAGAACATCTTGTCAGATGTTTTTCTTTTTTAACTTTGTAATAACTGTTTGGAGCTTTTCTCCTCGGTTCTCCGCTGGCTCAGTTGGACTAACCCGCCAATCACCTACACCAACTTTTATTACTGTTCTCAACTGTGGTACAACAGAGATCAGGCAGTTTGCCCTTTCCTAGTGTGATCTCAGAGTTGGTATACTAATTAAAAAAAAAAAAAAAATGTTCCGTTATTTGAGCCTAAATGCTCTTCCACCAGCCATCAACGTTTTATTATTTTCTAGCAAAGGACGCACACATCTATTACAAGAGTTGCATCTGTAACATACTAAAGACACCAAGTGCAGTTTAGCTGCATTGAAAATTAAAATTTACCTTTAATTTCAAATAAAAACAAGTACACTTCCGCTAACATAAACTTGGTCACTTGCACTAAAAATTTTCGAAGTGGAACACAATAGTCCTTTCAGTTCAGGCATATTTCAGCTAATGCCAAGCTGCCTTCCAACCCTCAGGAACATGAAAAATTGTGTCACTGGCACTCTACTTCCACAGCTTCTTCTGGTAGGGGTCCACCAAGAGTCTCCACTAAGCCAAGAATTCCCTTTCTACGAGAGCCAAATGTCTGACATTATGGCCTTCCACTCTTTCTTTTTACAGCATTTCTCTTACAGGATTCTGCTGCTGATATATACATACTATACATATATCACCACCAAATTTTTACCATAATACATTGCATATTTAGCAGCATTTTTTAGATTCAAAACACCTATTATGTCACCAAGACTCCCCTAACAGAGAACCTCCAATTCTGTACTAAACTGGATAAGTTATCCAGGTCCCATATTATTCTGTTATTTAAATCTGGTGTTTACATCACCATTTGCTGGTACAACCACAAAGTACAGTTTTGTACCTACCATAAATGTAGATGTTCGAGTGCTAATAAAGCTGCAGTCATAACAGATGGGTTCTCCTGCCATCAGGCGGGTCCTCGGTCGGCCGAATTCCAAAGTCTAGGTCCGGCGTCTGCTGTCGTCACTTCTTCCCTGACGTCAGTGCGACAGGGGTATAAAGAAACCAGCCAACGCCATTTTCTTCAGTTTTTCTTGCCCCAGATGTCAGGTGCCCCCAGAAGGAAGGCAATACATAAAATTAGGCAATAATGCAATGCAATATAATCAAAAAACTGTAGTTGCAAGCAAATACACTATAAAAGAATACCCCTAGAGGGGAAGGAGGGAGGGAAACCTGGACTGCAGCTGTATTAGCACTCGAACATCTACATTTATGGTAGGTAAAAAACTGTACTATGTTCATCGTGCATACAGCTGCAGTCATAACAGATGGGAAGAATCCCAAAGCTAAGAAAGGGGTGGTAGGCACTAGCTGCAACTAGGAGGAGCCAAAATGCTCTGCAAGACTGCAGTGGCAAAGCCTGCTCTAGATTTGGAGTATAATGGCAGGTTGTAGTGCTTGGAGAAGGTATGCACAGAACTCCAAGTGGCTGCTTCCAAAATATCCTTGGTAGGAACTCCTCTGAGGAAGGCTGCAGAGGTGGCAGTGGCCCTGGTGGAATGAGTTCTAATGCCTGTAGGTACAGTTTTGCCATGAAAGGAATAGCAAAAGCGTATGCAGTGGGCTATCCATTTTGAAATTGTCTGTTTGGAAATTGGCTTTCACTGAGCTCCTACTGCATAGGCCACAAAGAGCTGTTCTGATTTTCTGAAAGGCTTTGTTCTGTCCAAATAATAATGCAGTTGTCTGTGGATGTCCAAGGAATGTAGTAATCTCTCCCCTTTGTTTTGAGGATTAGGATAAAAAGTAGGTAAATGTATGGCCTGATTTAAAGCTACCCTGGATACCACTTTAGGCATAAAGGACGGGTTGGTTCGTAAGGAAACTCTGTCCTGATGGAAGATGATAAAAGGCTCGACAGCCATGAGAGCCTGTAATTCTGAAACTCTACGAGCTGAGGTGATAGCCAGAATGAAAGCTGTTTTCCAGGACAAATATTGCAAATCTGATGAAGCAGCTGGCTCAAAAGGAGGCAGTCAGTTTTTCCAAAATGAAATTAAGATCCCAAGCAGGTACTGGTTGTTTCCTTGGACGTCTTAAATTCTTAGCCCCTCTGAGAAACTGTCTTAAGAGAGGGTGAGAGAATAAAGGTGGATCAGGGTTGTATTCTGCAGAAATGGCTGAGGCATGGATTTTGATGGAGGAGAAAGAAAGTCCACTGCTTAGCAGTTCAGTCAAATATTGTAGTATTTGAGGTAAATTCAGTTTTCCAGGGTCCTGGCCATTTTCCTCATTCCAGGCACAAAAACGTATGCAGTGGGCTATCCATTTTGAATAGGAGTAAGCTTTTCTAGTTGATGGCCTTCTGGCCTCCAAAATGACATCCTGCACCTCCTTGGAGAGTAGGGCCTGCTGTGATGCTAAGGAATCTTCCATGCGGCTAGATTGAGTGTTTTTAGCTGACTGAAGAGCTTTGAAGCTGTGTTGAGTCAGAAGAGGCGGCATTAGAGGCAGGGTCCATGGTGGGGAATGCGTCAGGCTCCTCAGGAGTGGGTACCAGTGTTGCCTTGGCCAGTCCGGAGTAATGAGGATCATCTGTGGTCTGTCTGCCCTGGTCTTCAATAGAACTTTGGGCAGCAGAGGAAGAGGTGGGAAGGCATAAACTGTCATTGATGTCCAGCTGAAAGAGAGAGTGTCCACTCTCCAGGCCTTTGGATGGAAGATCCTCGAGCAGAATTTTGCCAATTGATGATTTTTGTGGGACGCAAATAGATCTAGGTCTGGCCTTCCCCATTCTTGGATTATTTCTGTAAAAACCTTTGGATGCAACTTCCATTCGTGTGGATCTGTCATATTCCTGCTTAGGTTGTCTGCCAGCGTGTTTTCCTTGCCTGGCAAGTACTGTGCTTGTAGTTCCATTTGTAAGTCCATGGCCATGTTCCAAAGTGACATGGCCAGTCTGCATAGGGGGTAAGAATGGGTTCCTCCCTGCTTGTTTATGTACCACATAACTGTGGTATTGTCCGCTCTTATCAATAGTTGACCTGGTTGTAGAAAGTTCTTGAAAGCTGTAATAGCATTTATTACTGCTAGCATTTCCTTTTGATTGATGTGAAGGTGCTTTTCTTTTTGGGACCATTTGCCCTGAATGCACCGATCTGTCATGTGCGCCCCCAGGCATAGTCCAAGGCGTCTGTTGTGATGACTTGATTTGCTTGAGGCTTGCTGAAAGGAAGACCTGTGTTTGTTTGACATGCTTGGGCCCACCACAGAAATTCCTTTTGTAGACATGGAATTAGTGGTATTATTGTTTCCAAACTGTGGCTGTGTTGAGACCATGTGTTTTTCAGGTACCATTGTAGTTTCCTCATATGCAGCTTTGCACATGGGATTAGTAAGATGCAAGATGCCATGAATCCCAGAGCCTGCAGGATTTTCCTTGCAGTAAGCCTGGTGCAATTTGCTAGTGTTCTGAAGTACTGAATTAGTTGCCCCTGCTTCTCTGGCGTGAGGTAGGCCATCTGGGTGTGTGTGTCCAAGTTGGCACCCAGGAAAATTATCTTCCGAGAGGGTATTAGCCTTGATTTCTTTTTGTTAACTGTGTATCACAGAGAGTTCAATAACATTATTACATAAGCCAGATGTTTCAGAAGAATTTGTTTGCTGTCCGCTTGGATCAGGCAGTCGTCCAAATAGGGATATATTTGTATCCCTTGAAGTCTGCAGTAGGCAATTACTGATGCCAGGCATTTCGTGAATACTCTTGGCGCAGTAGATAAGCCAAAGGGCAATGCAGAGAATTGATAATGAGTTGAACCTGCAAGAAATCTGAGGTATCTTCTGCAATTTTGTCTGTTTGTGACATGCAGGTATGCCTCCTTGAGGTCCAATGTTACCAGCCAAGACTCCTTTCCCAGCATGGGAAGAAGCTGCTGTAGAGTGAGCATCTTGAATTTTGGTATGAGTAGAAATGTGTTTAGGATGGATAGATCCAAAATAGGTCTCCAATCTTTTCCCTTCCTTGGCACCAGAAAAAGCCTAGAATAAAACCCTTGACCTTGTTCACCTCTTCAATAGCTTTCATGTTTATGAGATCTGTAATTTGCCTTTGTGCCTCTGCCCTTTGATTGTGTGGCAGATTTGGCATGCCTCTCATTTTTGGAAGGGTGTGAAAATGGAATTTGTAGCCTCTGTTTATAATGTCCAGAATCCATTTGTCCTTTGTGACAATATGCCAATTTCTTGAAAATAATGCCAGCTTTCCTCCCAAGGGGGCTGCCTTTTGAGACCTGGTTGGCATGCAAAGGGGAAAGTCATTGGGTTTGCTTTCTGATAGATTGCTAGTTGTCCTCACCACCTCTTTGTGAAGGAGCTTGCCATTGTCTGCCTCTATACGATCCTTGGGATTGTCCTCTGCCCCTCGGACGCCTGTATCTGCCTCTTTGGGGTCTGTCTGTGGCAGGAAAGGACCAGTTTTTGGAAGGTCAATTTCTACTAAAACGTGGGGGTTGAACCTGTAGGAATTCTTTCACAGTTTGCATTGATTTAGCCTTTTCCTCCATTTTCCTTAATACCTCCTCAGCATTAGCACCAAATAGTACATCCTTTTGAAGAGGAGCGTCTAGTAATTTAGCTTTGACATGATCAGGTAAGGCTTGTTCTTTGAGCCAGGCATGCCTACGTATGACTGATCCTGTAACCGCAGCTCTGCATGAGGCCTCTAGAGCATCAAAACCACATTGTAAGGAATGCTTACCCACTTGTTCTGCACTATGCATCAAATCCTGCAACTCCTTCAAGTCTGGTTGTTCAGGTTGTGACATTTTACTTTTCAATTGTGATAACAAAAACTGTTGGTATTTTAGCATATGAAACTGACAGTGTAAGAACCTCATGGATAAGGTAGCTGAGGTATATACCTTTTTTCCCCACCTTTCTAAGGATCTGGAATCTCTCTCGGAAGGCAATGGATTTTTAGCAATGGAGGCCTTAACTCCCTTGGGGCCCTGTGAGACAGTTTCTGGGTCAGCAGCATGGCTCTTGTATAGAAATTGATGCGAGTCAGGGACCCTGTAAGTACCTGTCAGGCTTAACTGGAGCTGGAGGTAGAGAGTCCGGGTTAAGGCAGGCCTCCGAATAAACATCATCTAGGATGTCCAAGACAGGAGGTATAGCCAGAGGCCTGTGCTGAGGAAGCAAGAGAAATTCCCTGAGCCTTTTCTTAGAATCAGAATAATCCTGGCCTTCCCAGTGGAAGTGTTCCCTTAAGGTATGCAAAGTTTCCCCAAATGAGTAATCCTCAGGGGGGGATACAGAAGGGATGGACTCCTCCGCATCAGAGTCTTCAAAAGGGGAGTAAGAATGTTCCTGATCATCAGAGTGCTCTGAAATAATGGAGCCCTGATCAGAGGAGGGGGAATCTACCTCCACTCTAGGCCTTTTGTCCGGAGGTGGCTGAGAACCTCTGATAAGAGTAATTAAATCCTCAGCCATTTTAAGCATCTGTTTCTTAGGCATGGGGCCTGGAGATGGGCCCTGAGCAGCTGGTCTCTTAGAGTGCATGGTTGCTTTAGACTTAGTGAAAGCCTTGATAGAGAAAGAAGAGGAAGGTCTGAAGACACCTTGAGTGGAGGTGGACCTGTCCACATTCTGCGTTTCAACGCCAACAGTGGCTTCGGTATCTGTAGTAGGTGTGTGGGCCGAGGAGCCTGCGACCTTGGGTACAGGAGACACCATCAAAGACAGGTCGTTGGTAGGCAGGGGCTGCGTGGGCGCCTCACTGAGAACCAGACCACGTGTAACTGGCTTTGGCTTGGTGTCAGTAGAGGCCGCGGACCTCGCGTGGTGGTCCTTGTCTTTTCGTTTTTTTGACAAAACCGGAGTCGGAGTATCCGACGACATAGTATACTTAAATGCTTTTCCAAAATAATGCTGGGCGAACTCCGCCCGACGCTTAATAGTGCGTTTGTTGAATGTAGCTCAAAAGCGGCAGGCCGAAACCTCGTGGTCTGGGCCTAAACAAGGTATACAGAGGGAATGGAAATCTTTATGCGGTATTTGCTTCCCACAAGAAATACAATTATTAACTTTGTCTGACATCGGTCTGAGGCAAGAAAAGGTTCCCCAATGGGGTACTTAGCTTTTAAGAAGACTTCGGTTTCCAAATTTTCGTAATCTCAGGAGCTGGCCGACCGGCACTTGCGAACTGCTTCTGCTTCGGGCACCGCGCGGCAAGAAAGACTTTAGAAAATAGCGTTGGCTGGTTCCTTTATACCCCTGTCGCACTGACATCAGGAAAGAAGCGACGACAACCGACGCCGGACCTAGACTTTGGAATTCGGCCGACCGAGGACCCACCTGACGGCAGGAGAACCCATCTGTTATGACTGCAGCTGTATGCACGATGAACATCAAGAGTACTTGGTCAGTTACCAAAATACAGCTACATCCCAACAAAGAATACTGAAGGAAAGCTACCACCCACTTAACAAGAGAAATATTTTCGTTCTATGGCACAGTATCCTGCCTCAGCCTTACCTAGCCTCCACTTAGGTAGTAGACTGGTTGTTCCTCACTATACACTTCTTGAGACACCATTTTCTAAATGTACTTTGGATACACTGTTGTTTACAAAGGGTTTCTTCAAGTCAAGAAAACAAATTTTCATCTGCTACTACAGTCCACCTAATCTTGATAAGGAGCCTCATTTTTTTAAGGTCTGTCACAAGGCAGGCTACGTTAGCAAAATTAAGTACAATTTGTAAATGCAACTGTGCAGTTCTAAGAATGCTTTCACCTGTCACAGTACTTGGTACACAATAGTTTTAACAGCTTCTGTTTTGTCTATTTGAGGCCTAATTACCCATTCTCTAAACCATACACCCTGAATATCTGTTTTTTGCCATACAAAGCTAACTTATGACAACAGCATTAACTAAGTCCTGTCCCTCTTATAAGCCAAAGCAGCTTACACTTTGGAGAGATGAAAGCTTCCAATCTTCTGCATGAATGATTACATTACCAAGGTATGCAGCACAGTACCTGCATCAGGTTTCAGAACTTTATCCATAAGCCTTTTTAAAGAGGCAAAAGCTCGATGAAAGTCAAAAGGTAAGACAATATAATTAAGAGACCTTTGGAGGTGGAAAATGTGGTTTTCTCTTTGGAAATGAGGGGACTCTGCCAGTACCCACTGGTTAAATCTAGGGTGATCACAAACCCAGTCTGCACAGCTACTCTATTAGCTTGTCTACATGGTCAGTGGTTAAGTAACAAATCTGGATGCAAATTTCTGTCTTTAAAAATCATGACAAGATCTTATGGAGATGCAGAATTTGCTCTTTAAAAATCATTGCAAGATCTTACGGAGCCATCTGGTTTAGTGAAAAATAATCAGTTTAATTCACTTTAAAACTGCTCAACTCCTAGTCTAAGCATGGTTACTCAAGTACTGCTTTTCTTTGGTACTCCAGTATCCTATACGGTTTTAGGTTTACATTCATCTCTAGCATGATTTCAACATAATGCTATATTGCATTTGTTATACCAGGCAGCTCAGAAACCCTCTCTCAGTGAAAACTCATTCCTTTCTTCTGGGCCTTAGACAATGATTTGCCTATCTGAATTTAAGAGATATACTTCAGAGCTAACATACTATTAATTTTACATCAGTTCCCATGCTAACTACAAGTGGCTCATCTTCACTCCGTGGATTTAACACATTTGTGTGACACCTGCTCTGGTCTTTCCATTCGTTTCTCATACTGTAGCTCATTCATTCATTTTCTTTACCACCACAATCAATCCCAAAGTCGGGAATTCTTATAACACAGCCTCTGTTGCATCTTGTGCTCTTAGCTTATGCTCCTTAACCACTGACAAGTTTTCAGATGCACTGAAAACGTTTAAGTATAGTTCATTTACAGGGATTACTGTCAGTGTAAAGTCAAATTATTAAGTTCACTTTCAACTTACACTAATAACCAGCAAACTTCTGATTAACAATCCTGTTCACATGCATTACAATTTTATTCCATGTTAAAAACTTCTTGGTAGAAAAACAATTTCTTGGTCCTTGTAGTTCAGACTTACTGTTTTAGCTAAGGGCAAGCTGCCTTGCAACCCTCAGGGTGTTCCTGGAGTAAAATCCCTGGACTTCCAATGATTCTTCCAGTACTTCCACATTTCTAGTCAGGGTTCACTAAGTCACTACTCTCCACTCTAAATTCCTTCTGCATGAAAGGCAAACATCTCCAACATTATAAGTTTTCCAGGTAAGTAACAGACTGCTACATTACAGTTTTTTTGTTGCCATAACAAAGACTAATACATACTACCACAAAGTTCACTGCAATATACAAAGTGTGTGTGTGTAGGCACACACATACATCAATACATACATACGCATGCACACACACACACACACACACACACACACACACACACACACACAGAGCACTTCTACATGTTAAATAAACACTATGCCTCAGTAATACACACACACAGCCATCTTATCTGTCATCCAATGTGGGGTCATTACAGAAGACAGGCACACAGATAACATAACTTTTGTATCGGATAAAAAAAAAAAAAAAGATAGATACGCTTCTAACTCAAAGGACAGAGTCCCAAACTATTTCAAATGGCTGGACCTCTAGAACATATCCTTGATAATAAGGCAGAGCTTGATAAAGAGATTATATCAAAGTTATCATTTTTAGCAAGGGTACTCGGTAGATTTTTCAAGTGCTGGGCAAACATCATGGAGGGCTGCAATCTTAAAAAGACTACTGAAGTTCACTAAGTGAGTTCTAACAAACTAAGGTAACAGCTTATGTTTAACTTAACTCTTTCACACCTAGCCTGAGTGGAACTGCACACCTCCTGACACTTGCAGATTTCATGACTGGACAGTGTCAGCCTAAGCTAATATCCAAAGAATGCAGTTTTCCAACCTAAGTGAAAACTTGTGTAGCTATAAAAATTACAAAAAAGGTAAATTACAAAAGTTATACAACTCACATTCCTCTTAACAATGGTCATGTTAATATGCCAGACACACATAACGGCAACTTTATCAATGAATTTGATAATACATAAATGTAACTGTTCTAATTATGCAAACATGATTCAATGTCTCTAACCACAGTAGATAGACCCAACTATCATAGCAACTTCCGTTTGTGAAAATGTGTTCATCTTGATGCAAAAGCAGTTTTATAGATATTATGCAGATATTTCAAAGATGCTGTGCAGTACACTCCCTCTTATACGGTCTCTCTTTAACCAGCCGCCTCTTTAAAACATCCATCAAATGTCTGTTGTAGCCCTAGCAAAAAAACAACAGAGAACACCACTTCCACCTCCTCTGAGCTAAACAATGACAGATGTTTGGGTTTTAGACTTCATATTCATTAGAAAAAAATACATATCAACACAAATCCTGCTATTCTAACTGATTTATAATCTACAAATGCTATTTTGTGTGCTTTTTCTGATTAACCAGCCATTCATTTATCCAGCCTAAGGTCCAGTCTCTGCAAGACTGGATAAGAGAGAGAGTTTACTGTAATTAAAAATGTTATGGATATCTTCATATTTAATACATAAAATAAATGTGAATATCTGCAAAATCAATGCTAAGTAGAAATCGGCTTTCAGTGCAAAGCTTTTTTTCAGCTTTACGTATCCTTTTCTTTTGATACCATGAAGTCTCACATAAACATCCTTTGGTTCATGGCATTAATATAATTAGCATAAAATGAGAAGTTATGTACCTACCATAACGTTCCATGTTAGTTGACTTCTTCTCGCCTTCTTTCTTGCTGGATGGGTTCGGAGCCGATCCTCTGCTCCGACTCGGCTTATACCAAAGCTCGAGAGCTATTTTTACCGGCTCGAGGTAACCCTGTATCCCACAATGCTAGGCGCTAACTACCCAGATCTCGTTTGATAGCTAACACTATAGCAGTTCTGTCCCCAGAACAAAGGAGAGAGAGGCATACCCATATACATAGCCATCCCAAGAAAAGGATAACCACTGGAGAGCATACTGGGCAAAAAAGAAGGCCCCGTAGGATCCTAACGGTCTGTCCAGGCTAGGGGGGTTGGAGGGTGGGACGCAAGAAAGAAGGCGAGAAGAAGACAACTAACATGGAACGTTATGGTAGGTACATAACTTCTCAATGTTAAGTTGTCAATCTCGCCTTCATTCTTGCTGGATGGGACCGCATCTCTAGCACCTCAACCCTGGGTGGCTCATCGGAACAGATTCTGAGGACGGTGGAACCAAAGTTAGCTCGGCTTCTGGAGGCCATGTCCAATTTGTAATGAGAAATAAAGGTATGGGGAGAGGCCCATGTGGCTGCCGCACAAATTGAATCTAAAAGCAACCTGTCCTGAAAGGCTATTGACGTAGCTAAGGCTCTAGTTGAATGGGCTCTAGGTTTTGAAGGAAGCTTTTGACGCCTCAGTTCATAGATGAAAGTGATGACAGAGGCCAACCATCTAGAAAGGGTTACTTTGGAAAATGGAAGGCCTTTCTTCCCTTCAGCATAAGACAGGAAGAGCTGCTCAGATTTCCTAAATTGCTTGGTTCTATCCATGTAGTAACGGAGTTGGCGATGAACATCCAAGAAATGCAACTTTTGTTCCGCTCTGTTGGAGTAATTAGGGAAGAAAACTGGGAGATCGATAGTCTGGTTTAGATTTGCCTCAGAAGATATCTTGGGTAAAAAAGAGGGGTTAGTTCATAGGTTCATAAGTTCGTACTAGGCTATCTGCCCTAGGGCATTTATAAGCCTAGCCAGAGTGTGTGTGGCTTTCACCACCCCTTAGGATGAGAATACTACGCCCATTTAGGGTTTATTTTACTGTGCCTCTGTCTAGTAGTGACACAGAGATGACCCCCGGGGTAAACCTACAATCTCCCATCCACTCAAGACTTCTCTTGAATAGAGTTAGTGAGGGGCTCTGCCTAACATGGATTGGGATTCTGTTCCAGAGTGTAGGGAGCCTCTGGCTTATGAATCTGTCCCTCCAGCACGTCCTATTTATTTCTGTGTTGAGGTTTAAGTATCTTGCTCTCGTGGCTCTGATGGATTTGGATTTTTTGAGGTGGAGCATGTCCATTAATTCCGGATTGGACATGGCCTTGTACGTTAGGCACAGGTCACCTCTGAGTAGGCTGTATGCGACTGAATAGAGCTGGAGTTTTTTCAGTCGGGCAGCATATGACATATGTTTAAGACCCTTTATCCTCTTGGTGAGGAACTTTTGGGGTCTTTCCAACTGCTGCAGGTGTCGGGTAAAATACATCCCAAATGGTGCATTGTACTCAATCATTGGCCTAATAAGAGATGAGTACAGGGGCACAATGACCTCTCTTGATCTAGATGTGAAACCCTTCATGATAAGGTGGGCAATATAGAAGGTCTTCCTAACCACTTTGGCAATGTGAGTGTCAAATGAGAGGTTACTGTCAACCTGGGTCCCTAGGTCCCAGATTACCTCTTCTGGACTTAATTGATTACCACCTACGTGGTAATTTGTGGGTACCTTGTTTTTCCCAAAGGGTATGACTATACATTTTTTGGCGTTAAGCTTAAGGCCATGGCTCTGGCACCAATTATCCATTTCTATGAGTCCTCTCTGAAAGATGTTTGTGTCCGCTGGAGTATCAATTATGGCGCCCAGTTTGCAGTCATCTGCGAACTTTGTCAGCCACAATCCTCCTATGTTTGCCTGTACCTCAGAAAAATAAATGCCAAAAATAAATGCCAAACAAGAGGGGTCCCAGGACTGAGCCCTGTGGGACACCGCTTGTGACTGGCTTAGAGTCTGACATAGCTCCAGCAACTCTGACCCTGTGGGTTCTGTCCTTGAGCCAGTTTGCAACCCATCGCATGACATATGGGTTTACATTTAAGCTGATGAGTTTGTCTATGATGCCCGAGTGTGGTATTGTGTCAAAAGCTTTTGCAAGGTCAAGGTAGACTGTGTGAACTGCCTTACCTTCATCAATGGCCTTAGTGACGGTTTCAAAAAAGTCGACCAAGTTCAAAAGGCAGGATCTGCCCTTGACAAAGCCAAATTGGTAGGATCCAATGTCTGTAGGTCCCCAATGTCTTTGTTTATGAGTTCCATAATGATCCTCTCCATAGCTTTGCAGACCAGGCTCGTCAAGCTTATGGGGCGGTAATTTCCAGGGTCCGTAGAAGCCCCGCCTTTGTGAAGTGGGACCACTGTTGCCGTACGCCACTCTTTGGGTACGTATCCTGTAGTAAGGCTAAGATTAAACAGCAGCCTTATGTCTGGGTTTAGTTCCTCGGAGTTCATGTAGCACACAGCCCGGGACACCGTCTGGTTCCACTGATGCTGTGTTTTTAGCTTTAGAGAGGGTGGCTCTCACCTGGGCATCTGAGATGTTAGGGAGGCTACACTCTGCTGGGATAGTTATTTCTCCTTTTTTGGGGGGGGGGGGGATTTGCACTGAACCTATCTGCCAGAATGTTGGCAATGTCAGTGGGTTCAGTGTATTTATTGTCATTTTGGACTAACTCCGAGCATATCTGGGAGTTTCCACCCAGGTTTCTAACATAGCTAAAGGCGGCCTTGTGATTGTCTTTTGTGTCTTTTGCGATTTTTCTCTCAAAGTTGGCCTTGGATGATTTTATGAGTGATCGTAGTTTTTTGCTAGTACTGATCAGAGATGTCTTCCCATTTAGGGATTTTGCTCTGTCATGTAGTAGCTTCCTCCTTCTGTTGTAAAGTTTGTTTATGGCTGGGGTCCACTAGACCGGGCGTCTGCCTTTGGGGGAATGGGTCTTGGTTTTATTCGGGGTTGCATGATCCATGCATTCTTGAAGGTGCCCGTAGAAGGCATTTGCAAAGGATTCAGCAGTGTGGGTTGTGGTTTCCACTGGCCCAGGGACCTTGAAGGATACCACTTCAGTCTTAAGTGTGAAGTTGGCTTTTGAGAAGTTCTTCACTGTGGTCTTTTGTGCAGGGGGTGGCGGGATGTGGATTTCCAGTGAGATTAATTTATGGTCTGATCTTACCAATGAGGGATATACTTCAGGTGTGGAGCATTTTGTCCCCATGTTTGTGATGATCAGGTCTAGTATATTGTCTTCTCTTGTGGGAATGGTGACTAGTTGTTCCATCGCATTTGAGTTTATGAATTCTAGGAACCTTTGGGCTAGGGTGTTTGGGCTTGAGTAATGTTCCCAGTCTATGTTTGGGTAGTTGAAGTCTCCCAATATGATGGTATTTGGAGAGACATTCATACTATCCAGTGTCTTCAGGAAGGCTGTGTGAGTTTCCTGAGTTTGAGAGGATGGTCTGTAGCATGCTACAAATTGTAAGGCAGTTTTGCCTATGGTTAGTTGCACCTGGATGGTCTCCGATGCTTCGTGCGTTGCCACTAACCTGGAGGTGTGGGTATCTTTGATGAATATGGATACTCCCCCTCCTTTTGTGGTTCGGTCCAAGTTTTGGGGCCGGAAAGCATGATATGAGGTAAAACCTGATAGTGCTGGGGTGCTCTCAGGAGCCTTGAACCAGGTTTCAGTCACTGCACAGACATCTATGTTCTCCATACTGAGGAGGGCTTTGAGGGCGTGCATCTTGAGGTTTAGACTTCTGGCACTGAGCAGCATTACCCTTATTTTTTTTTCACTTGTGTTTTCTAGGGAGGTAGGTTTGTCATTTGAGCCTTGCCTAAAAAAGGCACTATGGGGGTGGCAAGAGCCTTGGCCATTATCCGGAAGCCCAGGGGTGACAGGTGCAAGCCATCCCTTGCGAAGCAGCGTGGCTTGTCGAGCATGTCATCCCAAGCAGACAGACATTGGATCCCCTTTGAATGACACCAGTAATTAAGCCAATTGTTAAAACTGATCATTTTGTCTTTGTACTGTGACATCATTCTTGGTGAGGGTAAGATGCTGCTCAGGGTCAGGGTCATACCGGCCTGGGCTACATAATCAGAGAGCTCCTCTATGTCTCTTTTCATGTAGTCCAGGGAGGTACGTCTCAGGTCGTCCACACCGGCATGTACAATGACTGAGTCATATTTGTACTTGCTGTGGAGTGACCTGAGTGCTTGTGTTATGTGGTGGATTCTAGCTCCCGACAGGCAGCTTACTGTGACCTTATCCTTGTTCAGTCTGGTGAGCGGGACGTCAGTGTGTCTGACTATGGAGTCACCTATTACAAGTGTGTCTGGCATGTTGTTTGGCCTTAAGGGCTGTGACTGTTTAGCACACTGACTTTGGGAACTATGTGTTGCATGTGCTATGTCTTGAGGTGGCGGTTGCTTGGGTGTCTGCTTTGGAGGCCTCTGTTGTTTTGGTAGATTTTTAATCAGCACCTCCGAGTATGTTTTTGCGTGTTTATGTGTTTGGTTTGCAGTTGTGATAGTTCTATGTGAGACTGGGTTTGTGGTGTGCGTGGTTACCTTCTCCTCCTGCCTGGTCTTGCCAGTACTGAATTGAGAGAGCTCACCCTCCAGTTTGGCTATATAGTTGCATCTCCCGCATATATTTGTATTTGTTGGGAGGAGGAGAGGGTTGTCTGTGTACATGAGGCAATTGTAACATTGCCTCAAGATTCCCAGATTCACCAGCTGAACAGGAGAGGATGCCAGCAACTGACCCTTCGACATGCTAGAATAGTGAAAAAGATTGCTGTGTAACTGAGTCAGAAAGGATCTATAGGGAAATGGGTACTCAAGGGAATTTAGGTGAAAGAAGTACTTTATTTTGTTTAAGAGTGCTTTACCTGTATAAAAAATGCTTTAGGAGCAAGTGCTGAGCTTTTCAGTTAGAGAATAGGCTGTTTAGATTGCAAGTAGAGCAGTTCTAAGGGAAAAATTGAAGAGTAGACTTTACGGAGCCAGAAATAGTTTAAACTTGATTAACCGATGCTGCTCTATGAGCAACTTCAGCAATTAAAAGCGGGCTTTATAGCAGGGGGTTGAAAAGAGCCAGGAATTGACCCAAAATGGCCAATAAACTACAAGTTGCTGGGCTGGAACCAATCCTCTAGGGACAAATAGGTTGCTCAGTGCTCCCCACTCCCACTGGTGAACAAAGAAGCTTCCTCTTATCCAAATAAGGATATGGATAGCACAGGAACTAAGACAAAGCCCAGAGATCAGCAAAATCTGAAGACTGGACTATTCTAGTTCAGAAAAGCGGGAAAACAAGGATTTTTTCTTTCTTTTTTTATAGAGAAAGGAGAAAAAGATACAGTAACAAACAGTAAATGCTATAAAACGGCTAGCGCACTTGACTGTGATAGCCTAACAATTAAATTAAACAAAAATAACCTTTTAAAGTGCTAACAGTATAAATTCAACACAAGTACAGTAAAAACAATATGCAGAGCTGTTTTTTAAGTGAAATGCAGTCGAGATGCAGTAATTTAAGTGAAAGCCAGAAAAAATACTTATAAATCCAGGAAAGTCACTCTCACTCTCTGCTGCTTGTAGAACTCTGCAGGACACCACGAGGAGCTGTGCTGAGTCTTTTACAAGTGAAAAAGCGCACAAAAGCGGGCTTTATAGCAGGGGGTTGAAAAGAGCCAGGAATTGACCCAAAATGGCCAATAAACTACAAGTTGCTGGGCTGGAACCAATCCTCTAGGGACAAATAGGTTGCTCAGTGCTCCTCTGAGGGACACTCTATCTTTATGGAAAACCAGATAAGTAGGACGAACGCAAAGGGCGTGAAGTTCTGAGACTCTCCTGGCAGAGGTTATGGCCACTAGAAATAGTCTTCCATGAAAGTAAAGTACAGTTTTGTACCTACCATAAATGTAGATGTTCGAAGATCTACCATATCCTCAGTCTTTTCTTGCCCCAGATGTCAGAAGACCCTAAAAAGAAAGGCCAAAACCAAAAGACAACAACCAACCACCCTTGCACTAAACATATGTACAATATATACAATATCCACAATATTTACAACCCAAACCACACCACCTCTAACTACAGAGGGAAGGAGACTGCAGCAATGTAGATCTTCGAACATCTACATTTATGGTAGGTACAAAACTGTACTATGTTCTTCATCTCACATTGCTGCAGTCCTTACACTTGGGTAGAATCCCAAAGCAGAGGTAAGGGAGGATGGCAAAACTATAAAGCATTAGGTGCTGCCAAATGCCCTGTAAAATTGCAGTGGCAAAACCAGCCCTAGATTTAGAGTAAAGAGGAAGGTGGTAATGCTTAGAGAAAGTATGCACTGAACTCCAAGTGGCCTCAAAATATCTTTAGTTGCCAAAAAGCTGTAGAAGTGGCAGTAGCCCTAGTGGAATGAGGCCTAATCCCAGCTGGAATCTCCTTACCATGATGGGAATAACAGAAAGCAATACAAAACCCAATCCACTTAGAAATAGTTTGTTTTGAAACAGGCTTGCCCTGAGAACCCAAAGCAAATGAAACAAATAACTGCTGAGACTGCCTGAACCCTTTAGTTCTGCTCAAATAATATCGCAACTGCCTGTGTATATCCAAAGTGTGCAAAATCTTCTCCCGCTTATTTTGGGGTTTGCATAAAAGTAGGCAAATGAATAGTTTGGTTTAAAGCCACACTAGAAACCACTTTAGGCATAAAGGAAGGATTAGTATAAAGATACTCTGTCCTTATGGAAAATTAAGAAAGGCTCAACTGCCATAAGAGCCTGTAATTCAGAAACCCTTCACAGAGGTAATGGCCAACAAAAAGCAGTCTTCCATGATAAATATTTCAACTCGGCAGTAGCTGCAGGCTCAAAAGGTTGTAGAGTGAGTTTCTCCAACACAAAATTGAGATCCCAAGCAGGAGTAGGAGCTCTACGTGGGGGTCTTATATTCTTTGCCCCTCTAAGGAATTGCTTAAACAAAGGATGAGAAAACAATGGTGGGTCACAGTCATAGTGAGCAGAAATTGCTGCAGCATGAACCTTAATAGAAGAGAAGGACAAACCTTTGTCCAGTAACTCAGCAAGATATTGAAGAGCCACACTCAAATTAGGCTTATAAACATCAAATTCCTTTGCTGCACTCCAAAATAAAAATCTCTTCCATTTATCTGCGTACACTTTCCTTGTACTAGGCCTTCTGGCCTCCAAAATAACATTCAAAACTTGCTGTGGAAGCTGAAACCCTCCAGGGTTTAAAACAGAATATGCCAGGCTGTTAGGTGAAGAGAGTGAAGTTTGACATTGAGTAAATGACTGTTCTCCTGAGACAGCAGGTGTGGAATCGAAGGCAAAGGCCATGGAGGCTCCGCAGACTTCGCAGTAATGGGTACCAGTGCTGTCGAGGCCAATCTGGAGCTATTAAAATCATCTTTGGCTTGTCCTGTCTGACCTTTAGGAGTACCTTTGGGAGGAGAGGCAGAGGTGGAAAGGCATACACATGAAGATTGCTCCAATTGAAAGAAAGAGCATCCACTTTCCAAGCTGTGGGATGAAACCTTTTTGTGCAAAACTTTGGCAGCTGGTAGTTTAGTGGAGAAGCGAACAGATCTATGTCTGGAGTTCCCCATGACACTGTCAATTTCTGAAATACATGAGGATCCAATTTCCGGGATCCATAATTTGTCTGCTCAACACATCTGCTAAGGAGTTCTGTGCTCCCGGCAAAAACCTTGCCTGAAGATTTAGCTGTAAACTGAGAGCAGTCTCCCACAAAATCATTGCTTGCCTGCATAGAGGATAAGAATGTGTTCCCCCTTGCTTGTTGATGTACCACATGACAGTTGTGTTGTCTGTTAGAACCAACACCTGCCCTGGAAGAAGTAAATCCTTGAAAGCTATTAATGCAAATTGGACTGCTAACATCTCCTTCAAGTTGATATGTAGATGTTGTAGTCTGGCAGGCCACGTGTCTTGTATCCACTTTCCATTTAGATGAGCTCCCCAAGCTTTGTCTGAGGCATCTGTCGTTAGAATCTGACTCGCCTCTGGCCGGGTCACTGAGTCCCTTGTTTAGGTGACATTCCTGAGCCCACCACAAAAATTCCTTTTGAATGCAAGGTATTATCTGAATGACAGTGTCCATATCCTGGCAGTGCTGTGTCCATACATTTTTGAGATACCATTGTAGCTTCCTCATATGCAGTTTGGCATTGGGAAGCACCAGAATACAAGATGCCATGAACCCCAAGGCTTGAAGGACTGTCCTTGCAGTCAGCCTGGACTGATGAGACAATTGATGGAAGTAAAGGGAAAGATTCTTTTGTTTGTCCGGGGTCAAAGAGGCCATCTGGGATGCTGTATTCAGTCTCACACCCAGAAAGCACATGTCCTGAGAGGGTACTAGACTGGACTTTATTTCGTTCACAGAATACCCCAGGCATCTTAGCACTGCTATCACATATTGCAAATGATGAAGAAGTTCGTCCTTCCTTGAGCCAGAATCAGGCAATCGTCCAAATAAGGATAGATCTGTATTCCTTTTAGCCTGAAGAAAGCTATCGCTGGAGCCAGAACTTTCGTGAACACTCTGGGCAGTAGATAAGCCAAAGGGCAAGGCAGAGAACTGATAATGAGAAGTCCCAGCCCGAAACGCAGATACTTCCTGCAACTTAGCCTGATAGGAACATGAAGGTAAGCCTCCTTGAGATCCAGAGTCACCATCCAGTGATCTTTGCCCAGCAGAGGTAAAAGCTGTCAACATTTTGAACTTGGGAATGTCCAGATAAGTGTTGAGGATAGATAAATCCAAAATTGGTCTCCACGTGTTCCCCTTCTTTGGTACTAGGAACAGGCGAGAATAAAATCCTAGGCCCACTTCTGGCAGAGGGACCGGCTGTATGGCCCCTATTTGAAGCAGCAGAGAAATTTGTTTGTGAGCCTCTATTCTTTGCTGAGGAGGAACGTCTGGCATGCCTTTGAAAGGAGGCAAGGTATGGAAATAAAACTTGTAACCTTGGTGTATGATATCCAATACCCATCTGTCTTGGGTAATTAAACTCCAATTTTCCTTGAAGAGTGCCAACCTTCCTCCCAAAGGTGCTGCCAGACAAGAAGGCTCTGGCAGCTGAAAAGGTAGGTCATTGGGCCTGTTTACGAAAGGACTGGCCCCTGCTGTGCAGGTGAACTCCCTGTTCTAGGTCTGAAAGAGCCCTGAGCTCTGCCCCTACCACGTCTAGATCTACCCCTAGACTGTGAATCATAAGAAGCCCTTAGCAGGCCAATTCCTACTAAACTTTGGAGGCTGAACTTGCAAAAAATCTTTAACAGACTGCATAGACTTAGCCTTGTCTTCCATTTTCTTTAAGACTGCCTCCACAGGTGAGCCAAACAACACATCAGACTGTAAAGGAGCATCTAAAATCCTTGTCTTAACATGGTCAGATAAATTCTGATCCCTCAGCCAGGCGTGAGAACTGACCCAGTGGCAGCCACCCTAGACGAGGCCTGTACAGCATCAAAACCACATTGTAAAGAATGCTTACCCACCTGTTCAGAAACATGTACCAAATCTTGTAATTCTTTACACTCAATACCTTCCATCTACCTTAGACTTTAATTGAGAAAGAAGATAGTTTTGATATTTCAACATGTGAAACTGGCAATTCAAAGCCCTCATAGCTAAGGTGGAAGAAGTATAGACTTTCTTTCCCATCTATCCAAAGCCCTGGCCTCTTTATCTGGAGGAACCGGATTTTTACAACAGAGGCCTTGACACCCTTAGGTCCCTGACTAACAGTTTCTGGGTCCGCCCTAGGACTCTTATAAAGATATTTATGAGCTTCAGGCACCCTGTAATACCTGTCCGGTTTAACAGGAGCAGGAGGCAAAGAATCAGGATTAAGTGAAGCCTCTGCAAACACATCTTCCACAACATCCAGAACAGGTGGTATAGCCAAAGGCCTATGCTGGGGTAAAAAAAATTCCCTAAGCCTTTTCCTGGAATCAGAGAAGTCCTGACCTTCCCACTTAAAATGTTCCCTCATGGAATGAAGAGTCTCTGAAAAGAAAAATCCTCTGGAGGAGAAGCAGGAGGAGTAGAATCATCCACATCAGAATCAGAATAAGGAGAATACTCCTGCAAGTCTTCAGAAACATCCAAGCCTGCTCAAAACTCCCAACTCTGGTTCCACCCTAGGCCTCTTATCAGGAGGGTAAAGAACCTCTAATCAAAGTAATTAAATCTTCTGCCATTTTAAGCATGTGCTTCTTGGGCACAGATCCTGATGAACTAGGAGTGACACCAACAGAAGCTAAACCTGGCCTGCCTCTGGGAGAAGCCTTGGAAACAGAAGGAGAGGGCCTAACCACCCTAGGAAGGGAGGGAGTACAGTAACCTGAGAAGCCCCTTCCGCCTGACCTGCCTCCTGAGAGGCCACATCCTGCAATAACAAAGTCTCCCCCTGGGACTCCAGAGAAACCTCCGCGGAACCACCGTTCCACTGGCGCCTCTAAAGAACCGACTCTTCTTGCCTGGGTTTAGCTGCTTTGTCTTTGCGCTTCGAGCATCCGACGGCATATTATAATTGCACCGCTCCCGGACCAACCTGGCACAACCTAACCTTCTTAATAGTGCTTATTGAACCTAGCACAAAGCGACACCCAACAACGTCGTGCTCAGGCCCCAAACAAGGAATACACAAAGTATGATAATCTCTATGCGTATCTGTTTCCCACAAGAAATACAGTTATTCACTTTTTCTGACATCCGTAAACCACTGAGGCAAGAAAAACTAAAATATTCCCCAACGGGTAGCCAACTTTGACCGGTCTGAAACTCCGATTGAAAAATTTCAGAACATGAGCAGCACTTGTAACGCTGCTTCTGCATCGGACCATGCGGCAAAAAGACTGAGGATATGGGTCATGCGCATTTGTACCCTGATGTCAGTCTTAAGCGCCTTGACCTTGATATTCGACAGCGGACTACCCAAGTGTAAGGACTGCAGCAATGTGAGATGAAGAACATCTTCAAAGAACAGGAAGCTGCAGGTTCAAAGGGAGGGAGAATCAAGGAGGTTAAAACTAGATTCAAATCCCACTGCGGTGGGGGATGTCTGACCGGGGGCTTAAGTAAAAAGATACCTTTAAGGAAGGCTTTACAAAGTTTATGAGACATAATAGAGGAGTCTGACAGGCCAACATGAAAATTTGAAATGGCCGCTAACTGGACTCTGATAGTGGACGAAGAAGATCCTGATTGAAAAAGTTCGGCCAAAAAATCCAGGACCGATTGGATAGGAGCCACGAATGGGTCTATGTTCCTAGATTTTGCCCAGAAGGAAAAACGCTTCCATTTGCTGGCATAAATCCTCCTGATAGAAGATTTGTGAGAAGCTAAAATGATGTCATGCACCGAATGGGAAATAAAGGGAAGCCTGGCTAAGGTTGGAAGTGGAGCAACCAAGCTGTGAGGTTGCGAGAGGGGAGGGATTGGTGCAGCTTGCCCAACTAATGGGTCAAGAGATCTGGAACTGGGTCCAGATGCCAGGGCTGTTCCAAGAGGTAACGATGCAGGAACGGAAACCAGATTTGTCGAGGCCAGTACGGAGCAATGAGGATCATTGTGGATCTCAAGGCGGTAGTTTTCTGAATCAACTGAGTGATTAATGGAAAAGGGGGAAAAGCGTACAGGAGACCCCGGGGCCAATCGTGGACTAGATCGTCTCTGGGGGGGTGGCCGGGAAGAGAGTGAAAAATTTGTGGTACTTGCTGTTCTGGGGTGTTGCGAAAAGATCGCAGCAAGGCTGACCCCATTTTCCGAAAATTTTCTCCACTACTGACTGCTTGAGAGACCACTCGTGTGGCATGAGAATGGCCCTACTCAGCCTGTCCGCTATGATGTTGGACTTCCCGGGGATATGCGTTGCTATCAGAAACCGCTGAGAGGAGATCGCCCACTGCCAAAGTCTGAGTGCTTCCCGACATAAGGGATAGGACTTGGTTCCGCCCTGCTTGTTGATGTACCACACTACGGACATATTGTCCATCTGAACTGCAATCGTCCCGATGGGAAGAGAGTCCTGAAGGGCTTGCAACGCTAAAAGTACTTCTCTCATCTCCAGGACATTTATGTGCAGGTGGCACTCGAAAGACTGCCAAGTGCCCTGGACCGTCCTGCCCTGAAAATGACCCCCACCTGATCAGGGAGGCATCCGTTGTCACTGTAGCATCCAGGGGGGGGAGACGACGATACAAAGGGTCTGCCCTGAATCACTTGAAGGGAGACCATCCACCAAGACAGGTGTTTCTTGCATGACTGGGTTATTAAAATGTTGTGTGACATCGGGAGCTGCTGGAAGGACCACTGAGAGAAGAGCATCCACACTGAAGGAGTCGCATGTGGAAGCAAGCTAAGGGAAGTAACGTAATGGCAGCCGCCATGAGACCTAGAGTCTTCAATACAAACTTGGCCTGGATTTTGTTGTTCTGAAGAAGGATATGAACATGTTCGCGAATATCTGAGACTCTTTGTGCCGTTAGTTTTGCAGATAGTTCGACTGTGTCTAATATGGCGCCTATGAAGGTAATAGACTGACAAGGCGACAAAGCAAACTTTTCGAAATTTATGGAGATACCTAGCTCTTCGCAAATCTGAATGGTGTAATCTCTGGACTGAATAAGTTGATGCCTGGTGGTGGCGGTAAGGAGCCAGTCGCCCAGATATGGAAACACCTGGAATCCTTGACGCCTCAGATGAGCCGTAACCACTGCCATACATTTGGTGACTACTCGGGGGGCTGTAGTGAGACCAAAGAGCAGGGCCCTGAATTGGTAGTGACTGGCCCCCAGCCGGAAGCAGAGAAACCTCCTGGAGCGCCTGTGCATTTTGATGTGGTAGTACGCATCCTGAAGGTCTATAGAGCACATCCAATGGTCCTGGCCCAAAAAGGGTAGAATGGACTGTAGTCTGACCATCCGGAACTTCGTTCTTTGAACAGACTTGTTCAGTCTGCTGAGATCCAAAATTGGTCTCCAGTCTCCTGTCTTTTTTGGTACCAAAAAGAACTTGGAGTAGATTCCGGATCCTTGCTGGTCTGCTGGGACTGGTTGGATGGCCCTTTTTCTTAGCAGTTTTGAGATTTCTAATACTGCTTGTTCCCTTAGACTGGGTGGAACATCTGGAAGGGGCCTTTTTGGCTGTTTTGGGGTGTGGACAAAGGGAATTTTGTAACCCTCGGATATGATCGACCATTCCCATCTGTCTTTGGTGAGGGAAAGCCAGGCTTTTGGGTACAGTGATAATCTTCCCCCGACTGCCTCCGAAGGCGGACAGTCGGGCAGCTTCTCAGGGATGCTGGAAGGGTTGGGCCAGAGACAGCTTCTCTGCTACCCGGATTCTGCGGACCCCCTCTGCCCCTGGGGCGGCGTCTGTTATTGTCCCCCCCCCGCCTCTAGAGGGGAACTCACCTCGTGCGTCCGGCGTGACTCCCTGTGGTTTGCGGAACCACATTTTTCCACCTTTCTGACCTTTAGGGTATGGTCTAGATGGGGTGGAAAAACGGACTCCCACGGCAGAGAGAGTCTTGCCTTCTTGTTCGCATCTGGTCAAAGTATCCTTCACCTGAGGTCCAAACAACGCCGAACCATCAAAGGGAGAGTTGGTGAAGGACGCCTTAAAGGGGTCAGCAAAGTTACAAAGCCGCATCCAGGCGTGACATCTCAAGGCCACGCCTGTACCTGCAGCCCTACTCGCCCCATCGGCCGCATAAGAAATAAGCTGCATGGAGGAGTTAACAATAGAGTTTAGGGTTGCCAGCTGGGAGTTGATTTTGTCCTGAGACCCCGCAGCTGTTGGATCCTGTAGGGTATCACCCATTTCTTTGAGCAAGTCTCTTTGAAGGCGGGTGAAATGACATAAGTAATTCAGCAACCGCATGGTAAAGGTCGCTGAAGAAAACATCCGCTTGCCGTACCTATCCATGGTCCTAGATTCCTTATTAGGAGGATGGATAGGTACTGAAGGATCGGCCAGTTCCTTCTTAGTGGCTGCTGCCACCACCATGGCATCAAAAGGGACACCCTTGGTCAAAAACCGTTTATCAGAAGGGGCTGTGAAAAATTTGAAGGCCTCTGTGGGGTAGGTTCCATCGAGTCAGGGGCCGTCCATGCCTTCCTGGCCACCACTTCCATAAGGGGGTCAAAGGGCGGAGACACCCAGGAGGTGGAAGGGCGAGAACCAAATGTCTCTAGGTAGACCGACTCGTCCTCGGAAGGATTGAGGGTAGACCAGTTCCCCCTCTGCTTAAGGATCTCAAGGATGTCAGAAAAGGAGACATCCTCAGAGGGGGATCGTGGGGACCCTTCCGACTCATCCAAGTCGGTGTCAGATGTGATGGACTCAGGGGAGTCCACATGCTTCCTCTTACATTTCCTCTTCCGAGGGGGCTCCCCTGACGGATCAGGGGAGGCCTCAGAAGAGGAGGATGCTCCCAATGGGGGCCCCTGAGGCGTAGGATCTCTGCGGTCAGGGTCGAGAGGATGGGTAGAGACCGTAGCAGGCACTACAGTGGAAGGAGCTGAGGGAGCCGACCGAGGAGCAGGCACAGGGGCCAGCACACTCCTCATGACCTCGAAAGCACCCCTATCAGGCAGGGAAGAAGGTCCCCGCTCCGAAGAGATAAGGACCCATCGGAGCCGAACTCACCTGCGCCGAGGCTCTGAGAGGGAGAATGGGGTCGGACAAAGGTCCGATGCGACTCGCCCCCTCTGAGCCGACGAGGGAGTCATGGCACCCGGATCCCTCCAAGGATGGCACCATAGAAAAAATCAGAGCAGACTGAGCCGAAATGGGTGGTATCGGCTCCAACGTGTCGACGGTCCCGGCTCCCAAAAACTCCGGCTCTGAACTCAGGGGAAGAGTCGGAGGAGGAATCGACGATGGAATGGGGATAGCCGCTGTCTGTTGAGAAGGGCTATGAAGCATCTGGGCCAGTGCCTGCGACTTAAGGAGTCTGCTAACCACCCTCTTGAGGTAATGGTCCGAAAGCCTGGAAGACCGAGAGGAATGGGACCGATGGCTGCGGTCTGAAAGCAAAGGAGAACTCTGAGCCGAATGGACCGACTCCAAAGAAGGGGACCTGGAGCGCTTACGACTCGAAGACTGTTCCGACGTAACTATCGGAGCCGACTGAGTTCTTGAAGCCTCGGCTCCGGACGGAGCCGATGCAGAAACAGAAGCAGCGCCACTGGTTGGAGGCTCTGTACTCAGAGCCGACAATTTAGTGGGCTTAGAAGGTTTGCCCGACAAGGACTTGGCCGGGGAACCTTCGGGCTTCAACAAGCCTCTAAAAACCAACTTGTTTCTGCGTTCCTGCAGGACTCTCGGACTGAATGCATGGCAGACAGAACAAGAGTCCGGCAGGTGCAAAGGGCCTAGGCAATAAACACAGGAAGTGTGACCGTCTGTCAAAGACATTTTCTGACAGCACGAGTCACACTTCTTGAAGCCTGAGACCTTGGACTCCTTAGACATCTTGTGGTAACACACACCACACTAAAGAAAAACTTAATCCAGTCACTTCACCACACAGAAGACTAAGATTAAAATAATTAAACTGACAATTTAACTGAAGAGAAAACTAGAGCACAAACGTGGCCCTAAGGCCTGATAATATGAGAAGAACAGTAGGACCGAGGGGATAGAAAACAGACCCAAAAGGGGACTATATAAGGCGGGTTACTCTAAAAGGGTAAAGGGGAAATAAACGTACACTAACCCTGAAAATGAAATGGAAAAACCTTACCAGAAAACTGCTTCTGAAAAAATTTTACCAGAGAGCCGGCAAAAACGCAACCTCGCAGCTAAGCGGCAAATGAGATATGGGTAGTTGGCGCCTAGCATTGTGGGATACAGGGTTACCTCGAGCCGGTATAAATAGCTCTCGAGCTTTGGTATAAGAGTCGGAGCCGAGGATCAGCTCCGAACCCATCCAGCAAGAATGAAGGTGAGACTGACTGGACAGTGTCAGCATAAGCTAATATCCAAATCCATTATATATTTAAAATATTTCTGGAAAATAACTCAGATTTTCTCTCATGCACACTATCCCAATTGTATAAAAGGTCAAGCTTGAACTTTACGGTAACCGGGCATGCAAAATGCTGCTTTACAATGTGTCCAAGCAGAGAATGCCACAGATATTTACAGAAATATAACTACAAATATGCATACTGAATCCAAAACGAGTATAAATATCTGCATATTAGTATTAGGCAGACAGTAAGCATTTGTGGCAACTTTCACAGGATTATATAAGCTTTCATTTGATAACATGGAGCGCCTTACAAGCACCTTTGGTTCAAATTAATACAATTATTAACATATAACACACTAATACTTCTGAAAAATAACCTGGATTTTCTGCTGTTCAGAGTACCCCACTGGTCAGAGGAGCTACTCTTGACCTCTGTGGTGACTAGGTATTTGAATGTGAAATGCTGTTTGACAGGGTTTTACGACAGACAGTGCTGAGATGCACATTTTATTAGTAAGGTATAAATATCTGCAGAGTGGTGATAGGCAAACACACAGCATTCAGTGCCAATTTTGGAGGCATAACGTAAGGTTTCATCTGATACCATGAAGTACAATGCATAGTGTATCTGGGTAAAGGTAGTAACACAAATATTAACATTGCACATATTCGCAATTTATCATTAAAAGAAATCACACACACACTTACTGATCACTACTGCTTGGGTCAGCAGACATTCCTGAGCTGCCCTAGGAAATGACCATGTTGCTATGGGGATGCTGACAAAATGAAAATACGCAATATGAATCAATATATTTATTGCCTATCATCATCTGTCAAGAGAAGGCAGTCCGACACCAAGTAGCAGTGATAAATTTCCAAGCATCATGAAGACTTTCATTTTTGTATCAAAGTACCACAGAGACGATGAGGAAAAAAAAAGTTCTATCAAAAAGTACAGTTGTGCCCTACCATAAATGTATATGTTAGAGTGTATTCACTGTTGCAGTCATTACACTTGGGTTATCCTGCTGGCAGGCTACCCGCAGTCGGCCTGAATTCCAAAGTCCTGGTCCGGCATCGGTTGCCGTTGCCTCTTCCCTGACGTCAGTGCGCCAGGGGTATATAAGATGCAGCCGACGCCATTTTCTTCAGTTGTTCTTTCCCCAGACGTCAGGTGCCCCCAAAAGTGTAGGCTAAAAACATTACTTATAAAAAGCATGCACTAAAATAACCAATACCTTCATCTACAAGCAAATACACCACTTAGGTTGTATAGAATACAGAAGTACAGGTAAGTCCCAGCAAAGAAAAGGGGATGGTGGGTGGGTAACCTGGACTGCAACAGTGAATACACTGAACATGTACATTTATGGTAGGTACACAACTGTACTATGTTCGTGTTTCACTGTTGCAGTCTTTACACTTGGGTTGAATCCAAAGTTGAGGTTGGGCTGCTGGGTCTAAATAGAATTAGGAGTGGCTATGAGGCCCTGCAGAACTGCAGTGGCAAAGCCTGCTCTGGATTTGGAGTAAAGAAGTAAGTGGTAGTGCCTGGTAAAAGTGTGCATGAAACTCCAAGTTGCAGCCTCCAAAATTTCCTTGGTTGGTACTCCTCTGAGAAAGACTGCTGATGTGGCTGCTGCCCTGGTCGAACGTGGCCTAATGCCCTTAGGCACTGATTTTCCATGCTGTGCATAGCAGAAACGAATGCAGTGTCCTATCCATTTTTAAATAGTCTGCTTTGAGATAGCCTTTCCTTGTGATCCTGCAGCATATGCCACTAAAAATTGCTCAGTCTTTCTGAAAGCTTTAGTTTTGTCCAAGTAGAAGCGTAGCTGTCTGTGTATGTCCAAAGAATGCAGACGTCGCTCCCCTTTATTCTGGGGATTTGGATAAAAAGTAGGCAAATGAATGGTTTGATTAAGGGCCACACTGGATACTACCTTTGGCATAAATGTTGGGTTTGTCCTTAGAGAAACCCTGTCCGGATGGAAAATGATAAAAGGTCCCACTGCCAAGTTACTGCTAAGAGCAGAGCTGTTTTCCATGATAAGAATTTTATCTCAGCTGTATTGGCTGGCTCAAAAGGAGGCAGTGTGAGCTTTTCCAAGACAAAATCGAGGTCCCATGTAGGTATCGGTGCTTGGGGGTCTTATGTTTTTGGCCCCTCTGAGGTACTGCCTTAGCAGTGGATGTGAAAAAATAGGTGGTTCCGTATTGTACTGAGATGACATGGCAGAGGCATGGATCTTAACTGATGAGAAAAATAGGCCTTTGTCCAGCATCTCAGTTAGGTATTGTAAAATCTGAGGAATATTTGGAACAAATGGGTCAATTCTTTGTGCCTGATTCCAAGCACAGAATATCTTCCATTTTTCTGCATAAGATTTTCTGGTGCTGGGCCTCCTGGCTTCCAAAATGACATCCATAACTGCTTTAGAGAGAGAGGTGTGTTCTGAGTGGTTATATTATTCGCAATGCAGCCAGATTTAAGGTTCTGAGTTGGCTGAGCAGGATCTGATTGTTTTGTTGGGTCAGAAGATGAGGAATTAGAGGTAAAGTCCAGGCTGGGCCTTGAGACAAGCTCTTTAGGATTGGGTACCAGTGCTGGCGTGGCAGTCTGGGGCAATCAGAATAATTTTGGGCTTCTCTTGTCTGACCTTTAGGAGTACCTTGGGGAGGAGAGGTAGAGGAGGAAAGGCATAAACTGTCAGGGTTTTCCAGCTGAATGATACGGCATCCACCTTCCATGCTTGTGAGTGATAAGTCCTTGTGCAGAATCTCTGTAGTTGGCAGTTATGAGGGGAGACAAATAGATCTATGTCTGGGTATCCCCATTTCCTTGTTATCATGCTGAAGACTTGTGGATCTAGTTTCCACTCGTGAGGGTCCATGAGGTTTCTGCTTAGTTCGTTTGCCGTGTCTTTCCTGGCAGGAATTGTGCTTGCAGATGCACTTGATAGGTCAATGCTGTGTTCCACAAAGTCATGGCTTGCCTGCAGAGGGGGTAGGAATGTGTGCCCCTTGCTTGTTTATGTACCACATGACTGTAGTATTGTCCGTCTTTAGCAATAGTCGTCCTGGATGGAGTAGATCCTTGAAGACTGTCAGGGAATTCTGTACAGCTATCATCTCTTTTTGACTGATATGAAGATGCATTTGGCTTGCAGGCCACGTGCACTGAATACATTTTCCTGCCATCATTTGCAAGTAATAAGTCAGTTGCCTTTGTTTGTCTGGCGTGAGATAAGCCATCTGGGTAGTTGTATTTAAGCTTGCACCCAGGAATATTATCGCTTGAGAGGGTACTAGTTTTGATTTCTTTTCGTTTACTGTGTACCCTAGGCAAATTAGTAATCTTTTTACAAACGCCAGATGCTTTAGTAGAATGTCCTTGCTTTCTGCTTGAATAAGGCAGTCATCCAAGTAGGGATATATTTGAATTCCTGTCTGCAAAATGCAATTACTGGTGCCAGGCATTTTGTGAAGACCCTGGGCGCAGTAGATAAGCCAAAGGGCAGTGCAGAGAATTGGTAGTGCATTGAGCCAGCTATGAATCTGAGGTATCTTCTGCAAGACTGTCTGATCGGGACATGCAGGTATGCCTCTCTGAGGTCCAAAGTTACGAGCCAAGCCTTTTTGCCCAGCATGGGCAGATGTTGCTGCAGTGTCAACATTTTGAATTTTGGAACGTCCAGAAAAGTATTTAGAATAGACAGGTCCAGTATTGGTCTCCAGGCTTTGTCCTTTCTGGGTACCAAGGAAAGTCTTGAGTAAATCCTTGTCCCTGCTCTTGCTGTGGTACTCTTTGAATACCCTCATGTCCATGAGAGATGAAATTTGCTTTTGTGCCTCTGCCCATTGATTGTGTGGCAGGTCTGGCATACCTTTTGCCTTTGGGAGGGTGTGGAAGTGGAACCTGTAGCCCTGAGAAACAATATTCAGTACCCATTTGTCCTGGGTGATCATGTGCCAATTTTGTGAAAAAAGTGCTAGCTTTCCCCCTAGGGGTGCTGCCAAAAGGTAAGTGCTTGGCAGTGGCAGTGGGAAGTCATTGGGACTGTTTCCTATATGGTTGTGATTTGTCTTCTCCACTTTTGGAGGCAGAAGCACCCCACTGTTTAGGCCTGTATGAGCCTTGGGGGTGAGATCTGCCTCTTTGTGGCCTGTCTGACACTGGAAAGGAACAATTCTTAGAAGGCCAGTTACTGCTAAATCTGGGTGGCTGAACCTGTAAGAAATCCTTTACTGTCTGCATAGATTTCGCTTTATCCTCCATTTTCTTTAACACCTCTTCTGCCATAAAAAGTATCATGCTGTAATGGAGCATCCAATAATTTAGCTTTAACATGATCAGGCAGACTCTCTTACTTTAACCAAGCATGCCTTCGAATGACAGAGCCTGTAACTGCGGCCCTGCAAGAAGCCTCTAGTGAATCAAAACCACATTGCAAAGTATGCTTTCCCACTTGTTGAGCTGCATGCAATAAATCCTGCATTTCCTTGTTTTCAGGACATTCAGAGTTTGTCCGCATTTTCTGTTTTAGCAGAGACATTAGGTATTGCTGATATTTAAGCATGTGAAACGGGCAGTTTAAAGCCCTTACAGCTAAGTAGCAGAGGTGTAACCCCCCCCCATCTGTCCAGTGCTCTAGAATCCCTATCAGAGGGAACAGGGTTTGTTGCAGAGGAAGCCTTGACCCCTTTGGGACCCTGGGATATAGTTTCTGGGTCAGCAGCAGGGTTTTTATAAAGAAATGTATGTGAATCTGGAACCCTGTAGTACCTATGTGGCTTAACTGGTGCAGGGGGTAAAGAATCGGGAGACATACTGGACTCAGAAAATACATCTACAATGTCTAGTACAGGAGGGATAACAAGAGGTCTGTGTTGAGGCAATAAAAGAAAGTCTCTGAGCCTTTTCTTGGATTCTGAATAATCTTGGCTCTCCCAGTGGAAATGCTCCCTCATGGTGTGCAGGGTTTCCCCAAAAGAGTAGTCCTCAGGAAGAGAGGCTGAGGGGATAGATTCTTCAGCATCAGCATCCTCATAGGGAGGAAGAGAATATCCCTGTTCTGAAGACGAATCAGATGAAATAGAAACCTGGTCAGAGGAATCATAGTCAGTGTCTTGCCTAGGCCTTTTATCAGGAGGGGGATGGGAACCCCTGATCAAAGTAATTAGGTCCTTGGCCATTTTAAGCATCTGCTTTTTAGACATGGATGACTGTCCAGGAGAATGCTGTACTTGTTTCTTTGTCTTTAAAGGTGTTTTAGACTTTGCCTTGGCTGTTGAAGTGGTCTTGATAGTAAGCTGTGTAGGTCTGAAAACACCCTCAGAAGCCGATGCCTGCTCAGTGGCTCCAGACCCATCTGAGGGAATAGTTCCCGTAGGCCCAATACCTTGATTTTCCAGAGGCCCTGTCTCCACGTGGGAGTCGGAGGCGGCCTGTGGCTCTGAGGTAGCGGGTGTCAGGAGCTGCAAAAGCACCTCACTGAGAACCGGCGACTGGCCTAGAAGAGGTTCCGTCGGTTTTGGAGCTCGGATGCCTGTCCTTTTCTTTATCCTTGCGCTTTTTATGAACTCCGGTCATCGGTTGTTCCGACGGCATTATACAGTTAAGCCTTCGGCCAAAGTAATGTAAAGCAAAATCGAACAGATGCTTAATAGTGCGTTGGTTAAATCTAGCACAAAACCGACAACTAGCAACTTCGTGGTCAGGGCCTAGGCAAGGAATACAGTAAGAATGAAAATCCTTATGAGGTATTTGCTTCCCACAAGAAATACAATTGTTAACTTTTACTGACATCGGTCTGGAGCAAGAAAAAGTTTCCCCAATGGGGTATTTAGCTTTATTGAAGACTTTGGATCTGAAAATCAATTTTGAAAATCTCAGGAGTTGGCCAACCGGCACTTGCGAACTGCTTTTGCTTTGGGCACCGCGCGGCAAGAAAGACTGAAGAAAATGGCGTTGGCTGCATCTTATATACCCCTGGCGCACTGACGTCAGAGAAGAGGCAACAGCAATGGATGCCGAACCAGGACTTTGGAATTCAGGCCGACTGCGGGTAGCCTGCCAGCAGGATAACCCAAGTGTAATGACTGCAACAGTGAAACACGATGATCATCAAAGGAATCACTGTTGGTGCACACTAAGAAACTATCAGTAATTTCCAATGAAAATAAGGACAAACTCGAACAGCAGGGAGTTGAACTTGACCAGATGGAACCTTGTCCAACTGCGAATGAATATGGTATACAGCAGTTGTCTGAAAATATGTGCCACAAAACATATACTTTTTAAAGATGGTGAATACCACTGGGAATCATATATGCGTGCATTATCTAAGGGACACACTTGGACTCTTGGCAAGGACTACCTTGTTAAAGAATGCATGTAATAAATGTAGTAAGAATGAAAAAAATAGAGGTCTAATATCCCAGTTCTACACAATGGCCATCTCAAAAAAATGAATGTTCTCCACAGCCTTGCATCAGCTCTTCCAATTCTGAAAGGCTATACAAGAAGCCCAACAAAGTGCTGTAGGAAAGATGATACAAAGCCATACCAACACACATTTTTCTTTTCAGAAACTATGCTAATATATACAATGCACAACACTCAGGACCCAGAGTTTGTTACAGCAAAATGTCACTTGCACAGAATATTATCCCTATGCAAAACTGCATCTTATTTTTGTATTATTTTATAAAGTACTATCAAACAGGAAGCAGATTTTGGAAATAAATGACCAGCATAACTGTAAAATTTCTAGTATTCATCATATTTACCAGTAGGTTAAAAACATCACTAAACCAATTTAAATTAATTTTTTATGTTCTGCTGCTAGCTCTATAAAACACATCCTCAATTACAATAACAGCATCCCAGCAGGAATGTTACAGTAAACATTATTCCTTTCCAATGGGCGGCACAGTGGCACAGCAAATAGCACTGTCATCTCACAGCAAAAGGTTCTCTGGTTCAATTCTCAGGTGGGGTGCTTTCTGTGTGGAGTGTGCATGTCCTGACATGAAGCAGGTGGATTGGAGACACTAAGCTGGCCAATGGTGTGACTGTGTGTGCGACCGAGTGGTATGAAAGAAGAACCGAGGCAGGGCTAGCCACCCAGCAGTGTGAACCTTGGCTCTAGATGATTGTCACTGCTGGAAGTGGCACCCCAACCTCATGAGCAAAATGGGTAAAGGGGTTGTGGATGGATGGAATCCTTTCACATAGAAATCACTGCTACCAACATAAAGAAACCCCATACAACTAATACCCACGCTCCTGTTAATTCTATCTATTTAGCAAGTCAATGAACAAAACAACTTCTAGCTAACACTATCATGTTCATAATTAGAATTATACATTTATAGGTACAGCGCCTTTCTGCCTATCAAATTCAGTTGTAAAAAGACAAATGGATTAATCTGTCCAAAAGTTACTAATATACACACATTGCAGTACTGTGGTTTTGACAGCCCCTCATTCTACTATAATTGTACACAGCTGTGTATACTGCACATATCTGCAGACACACAAACAAGGGAACTACAGGTATGCACACACAAGCCAAGAGAATAAAAAGCTGAACAGACACCTCCTCAGCTGACTGGTTGTTTCTGTACTGTCAGGCTCGGTTCAACTCGCTCTGTACACCAAGGAAACAGAATCTACAATAGAAGGGATAAAGTACAGTTCTGTCTCACACTGTAGACGTCTGGGTAGATCAATGTTGCAGTACTGACTTCTTGGGTCTTCCTGACATGCAGAAGCTCGCAACAGGCCTGAGTTCCAGCATCTCTGCATTGTCCCCAAGTGAAGGATATCCGATGGCTGACAACTGGACATCAGGATATGAGTGTCCACCGGCACCATCTCCAGGTCCGTCTAAGTAATGAAAAAGCAATCTGATTTCTGAGGACAGCACATACTCCCAAGTTGTCTGAGTTTGAGTGAAAATGAAGAAAATCACAGGAGCCAGAGACAGGATTATGGAGGTAAGAGGGTTACCTGCAGAGAAAGCCTTTACCCCTTGCACCCAGTTGTGTGTGTGTGTGGGGGGGATGCAAGTTTTCAACAGACAGAAAGATTGGAGAGTGTGACTTTGTACAGCAATACTCACCTGCTCAAACATCTACAATTACTGTAAGTGGGACATAGTTGAATTATTTTGCTGGTAGTCAATGCTGTAGTACTGATTCCTGGGAGGGCTCCCACAGCTAAATACCGGGTGGTAGTTCATCTGTATAACCTTAGGAAATAACACTTTGCAGGATGGCATAAGCAAAACCTGCTCTAGCCCTGCAGCCATTGCCTAGGTTACAGTGTTCTGTGAAGGTGTGCACTGAGTTCCATACAGCTGCCTCTAGGATGGCCGGGGAGGGAATTCCTCTGAGGAAAGCAGTGACAGCTGCCCCATGTCTACTGGAGTAGACTTTAGTATGCTCAAGTAAATCCTTTCCAGGGTGTAAGTAACAGAACTTAATGCAGTTAGCTATCCATATAGAGATGGTTTGTTAGGAGACAGGTTCTCCATGTTTACCTCTGCAAAAGCCATCAGCAACTGCTCTGTTCTATTACGGCTATTTGCCCTGTCAAAATAGTACCTGATCTGCCTTTGCACATCCAGGGCATGAAGAACTTCTCTGCCCTGTTCTGTGGATTTGGGCAAGAAAAGACTGGCAATGGATAACCTCATTTAAAGTAAGATCTGATGCCACTTTAGGCACAAAGGTTGGGTTTGCTCGGAGGGTGACACTATCCCTATGGAAGACAGTGAATTGTTCTTTACACACGAGCGCTTGTAGCTCAGAAATTCTCCTAGCTGAAAATCACAGCTAGGAGGATGGTTGTCTTCCAGGTAAGCACAGGCAGTGGCTGCAGGATCCAACGAAGGCAAAGTTGTTTTTTCTAAGACATAACTTAGATCCCAAAGCGAAATGCGATTCCTTCTAAGTGGTCTCAAATGAATTAACCCTTTTAGAAAAAGTTTCATAAGAGGGTGTAAGAAGATACATGGAGCTTTGTTCAGGCAAGATGAAATTGCAGACACATGTACTTTAATGCTGGACTAGGAAAGGACTAGTGGAGAGAGGCCCAAGAGGTACCTGCAAGACTGAGTTGCTGTCTGCATGCGTAGGATCAGTTTCACTGCTGTGACTCAAGGTGGAAAATCTTTTCCATTTTGCCAGGTATGATTTCCTGGTATTTGGCCTTCTTGCTTTCCTTAGAAGGGAGAAAACCTGCTTGGGGTAAGAAGCCTTCCTAGGTATCAAAACCCAACACTACTCCAGGTGGTTAACTTCAGGGTGGCTAACTATGGACAAAAGACAGACACCATGACCTGGCTGATTAGCTCTGTATCCTTCAGTAGGGTACAGAATCTTTCCTTGCTGAGTATGAGAAGGAAGGAGAAAGTACAGTTGTGTACACTTACCATAAATGTAGATGTTAGAGTGCATTCACTGTTGCAGTCATTACCATTTGGGTAATCTGCTGGCAGGTTGCCCTCAGTCGGCCTGATTAACAAAGTCTTGGGTCCTGCGTCGGTTGCTGTCCCTTCGTCCATGACGTCAGGTAGTCAGGGGTATAAAACATGCAGCCGACACCATTAAATCATTTTTTCTTGCCCCAGATGTCAGGTGCCCCCCAAAAGGGGAGCAAATAAAATTAAAAACACAAAAATATACATCCAAACAAAAGCAAATACACCAAAAGGGTTTTTAAGCATAGTAAAAGAAAGTAGAGGTATAAGCCAGAGACAATATAGGGGGCTGGAGGGAGGGTAAACAGGACTGCAACAGTGAACACACACTAACATCTACACTTATGGTAAGTGTACACAACTGTACTATGTTCTTCGTGTTTCACTGTTGCAGTCATTACATTTGGGTAGATTCCCAAAGCTATAGTTGGGAAGAGGAAATTATACAGCATTAGGACCAGCTATAAGGCCCTGCAAGACAGCAGTGGCAAAGCCAGCTCTGGATTAAGAGAAAAGTAGTAAATGGTAATCTTTGATGAAAGTATGAACTGAGCTCTAGGTAGCAGCTTCTAGAATGTCCCTGGAAGGAACACCTCTAAGAAAGGCTGTTGAAGCAGATGCAGCCCTGGTGGAATGGGATCTGATCCCCTGGGGGATAGTTTTACCATGGTGCTTATAGCAGAAAAGTACAGTTTTGTACCTACCATAAATGTAGATGTTCGAGTGTACACCAGTCCTCACACTTGGGTTATCCTGTCGTCAGGCGGTCCCGCAGTCGGCCGGAAATCCAAAGTCTTGGTCCGGTGTCGGTTGCTGTCGCTTCTTCCCGGACGTCAGTGCGCCAGGGGTATATATAATGCATCCAACGCCATTTTCTTCAGTTTTTCTTGCCCCAGATGTCAGGTGCCCCCAAAAAGGTGGTCAGTAATTAGTACCAAATTAAGTAATTTTTGCACAAACACAAAATCCCTCCAGCTATAAGCAAATACATCAGGAAGGTACTGCAGAGATTTAGCCAGTTAGATCAGAGGGGAGGGAGGGTAACCTGGACTGCAGCACAGTGTACACTCGAACATCTACATCTATGGTAGGTACAAAACTGTACTATGTTCATCGTATTACCCTGCTGCAATCATCACACTTGGGTAGAATCCCAAAGCTAAGGATGGGTGGAGGAGTTATAGAGGGTTAGAGGAGGCTAGAAGGCCCTGCAGAACTGCAGTGGCGAAGCCAGCTCTAGTCTTAGAGTAAAGTGGTAAGTGATAGTGTTTGGTAAAGGTGTGTACTGAACTCCAAGTTGCAGCTTCCAAAATCTCCTTGGTTGGAACCTCCCTGAGGAAGGCTGCAGATGTAGCTGTTGCCCTGGTAGAGTGGGGCCAAATGGTAGCAGGAACTGGTTTTCCATGATGGATATAGCAAAAACAAATGCAATGTCCTATCCATTTGGAAATGGTTTGTTTTGATATAGCCTTCCCTTGTGAAGCTGTAGCATAGGATACAAAGAGCTGGTCAGATTTTCTGAAAGCCTTAGTTTTATCCAAGTAGTAACAAAGTTGCCTGTGAATGTCCAAGGAATGCAGGAGTCTTTCTCCTTTGTTCTGTGGATTTGGGAAGAAGGTGGGTAAGTGGATGGTTTGATTTAAAGCCACACTGGAAACCACCTTAGGCATGAAGGAAGGATTAGTTCGTAGAGAAACTGTCTTGATGGAAAATGAGGAAAGGTTCCACTGCCATTAGTGCCTGCAGCTCTGAGACTCTTCTAGCTGAAATTATTGCTAGCAGCAGGGCAGACTTCCATGATAGAAACTGTAGATCTGCAGAGAAGGCTGGTTCAAAGGGAGGTAGCGTAAGTTTTTCCAGAACAAAATTGAGGTCCCATGTTGGTGTAGGTGCTCTCCTGGGGGGCCTAATGTTTTTTGCCCCTCTGAGAAACTGCCTTAGAAGTGGGTGCGAAAATAAGGGTGGATCCGTGTTGTAGTGGGCTGAAATAGCTGATGCATGGATTTTAATGGAAGAAAAAAAGTCCTTTGTACAACATCTCAGTTAAATAGTGTAGAATCTGAGGCATGTGAGGCTGAAGTGTGTTTTGGCCTTTAGCTTGGTTCCAGGCGCAAAACCTTTTCCATTTATCCGAATAGGCCTTCCTGGTGCTGGGCCTTCTAGCTTCCAGAATAACATCCATAACTGCTTGGGAAAGAGGAGCTGGCTGGATGCTTAGGTGATTTGCCATGCAGCCAGATTTAAGATTTAGAGCTGGCTGTGAAGAATCTGATTGTTTTGCTGTGTGAGCAAATGGGCAATTTGTGGTAAAATCCAAGGTGGACCCTGGGCCATATTCCTCAATAGTGGGTACAAGTGTTGGCGTGGCCAGTCTGGGGCTATGAGCATCAGTCGTGGTCTCTCCTTTCTGACTTTCAGAAGCACCTTTGTGAGGAGAGGCAATGGAGGGAAGGCATATACTGTCAGATTTTTCCAACTGAATGAGAGTGCGTCCACTTTCCAAGCTTGATGGTGAAGTGTCCTTGTACAAAATTTTGTTAGTTGATAGTTTTGAGGACTGGCAAACAGGTCTATGTCTGAAAGGCCCCATTTTTGAGTTATCATTGCAAATACTTGTGGATCCAGATTCCACTCGTGGGGATCCATGATGTTTCTGCTGAGGTCGTCTGCCAATGTGTTCTTCTGTCCTGGCAGGAATTGAGCTTGTAACTGGACTTGGTAGGCCAGAGCTGTGTTCCATAAGATCATTGCTTGCCTGCAAAGAGGGTAGGAATGTGTGCCCCCTTGTTTGTTTATGTACCACATTACTGTGGTGTTGTCCATCTTTATTGCAAGTTGTCCTGGATATAGTAGATCCTTGAAGGCTGTCAGAGCTTTCTGTACAGCTAGCATCTCTTTTTGGTTTATGTGCAGTTTTCTTTGTTCTGCAGTCCATAGGCCTTGAATGCATTGTCCTGCCATGTGTGCCCCCCAGGCTTAGTCTGAAGCATCTGTTGTGATAGTTTGCCTGGTTGGGGGCAAGGTGAAAGGCTGACCCTTGTTGAGGTGACATGCCTGTGACCACCATAGAAATTCCTGTTGAAGGCAGGGAATGAGAGATATCATTGTGTCCAAGCTGTGGCTGTGTTGAGACCATACACTTTTTAGGTACCAGTGTAATTTCCTCATATGCAGTTTTGCAAATGGTATTATTAGTATGCAAGATGCCATGAAGCCCAAAGCCTGCAGAATTTTTCTTGCAGTTAATTGGGTCTTTGTTGCCATTGTCTTGAAATATTGAGTCAGTTGTAGTTGCTTGTCTGGTGTTAGATAAGCCTTCTGGGCCGTTGTATCCAAGCTGGCACCCAGGAATGTCATTTTTTGTGAGGGTACTAGTTTTGACTTCTTTTCGTTTACTGTGTACCCCAAACAATTTAGTAGAAGCTTCACAAAGGCCAGATGATGTAAGAGAATGTCTTTGCTTTCTGCTTGGATGAGGCAGTCGTCCAGGTATGGATATATTTGAATTCCTCTGTCTGCAGTATGCAATTACTGGTGCCAGGCATTTTGTGAAGACCCTGGGCGCAGTAGATAAGCCAAAGGGCAGTGCAGAGAATTGATAATGGGTTGAACCTGCAATGAAACGGAGGTATCTTCTGCAACTTTGTCTGATAGGGACATGCAGGTATGCCTCCTTGAGGTCCAACGTTACTAGCCATGCTTCCTTGCCCAACATGGGAAGTAGCTTTTGTAGTGTTAGCATCTTGAATTTGGGAACTTGTAAGTAAGTGTTTAGAAATGAAAGGTCCAGAATTGGTCTCCAGGCATTGTCCTTTCTGGGAACTAGAAAGTCTTTAGTAAAATCCTTGGCCTTGCTCTCAAGTAGGTACCAGTTAAATGGCTCTCATGTCTATGAGAGCTGTAATTTGCTTTTGTACCTCTGCCCATTGATTTTGTGGCAGGTTTGGCATTCCTCTTTTCATTGGCAAGGTGTGAAAGTGGAATCTGTATCCTCGTAAAATTATGTCTAGGACCCATTTGTCCTTTGTGACCATGTGCCAGTTGTCTGCAAATAGTGCAAGTTTTCCCCCCAAGGGGGCTGTCAAGAGAGTACTGCTTGGCCAGATGAGGTGCAAGTCATTGAGTTTGCCTTCTGGTGGGTTAAGACCCGTCTTCTCCTCCCTTCTGTGTTGTAGTGCCCCATTGGCGTGGTTTATACTGGGCTTGTGGTTGTCCTCTGCCCCTTGGGCGCCTGTATTTACCCCTCTGTGGTCTGTCAGTAGCCGGAAAGGACCAATTTTTTGTTGGCCAGTTTCTACTGAAGCGAGGGGGTTGTACTTGTAGGAAATCTTTGACTGTCTGCATTGATTTTGCCTCATCTTCCATTTTCTTTAAAACTTCTTCTGCTTTAACTCCAAAAAGAACATCCTGCTGTAAGGGAGCATCTAGTAGTTTTGCTATAACATGATCAGGCAGAGTTTGTTCCTTTAACCAAGTATGCCTACGTATAACTGATCCAGTGACAGCTGCTCTGCAAGAGGCCTCCAAAGAATCAAACCCACATTGTAAGGTATGTTTGCCCACCTGCTCAGTGGCATGCAACAAATCCTGTACTTCTTTCAATTCAGATTGTTGAGGTAGGGAGGTTATCCTTTGCTTTAACTGAGAGATTAGAAATTGATGATACTTAAGCATATGAAATTGACAATTTAGTGCCCTCATAGCTAATGTGGCTGAGGTGTAAACCTTTTTCCCCCACCTGTCTAGTGCTCTGGAATCCCTCTCAGAAGGTACTGGGTTTTTAGCCATAGAAGCCTTAGCCCCCTTGGGACCCTGGGAGATAGTCTCTGGGTCAGCTACTGGGCTTTTGTAAAGAAATTTGTGGGAATCAGGTACTCTGTAGTATCTGTCAGGCTTAGCCGGAGCAGGAGGAAGAGAGTCTGGGTTGAAACTGGATTCTAAATGGACATCATCCACAATGTCCAACACAGGTGGGATGGCTAGAGGTCTGTGTTGGGGGAGTAAGAGAAACTCTCTGAGCCTTTTCTTGGAATCAGAGTAGTCCTGACCTTCCCAGTGAAAATGTTCCCTCAGTGTGTAAGGTTTCCCCAAAGGAGTAGTCCTCAGGAGGAGAAGCTGAGGGAATAGAGTCCTCAGCATCAGAATCTTCATAAGGAGAGTAGGAATAATCTTGGTCCTCGGAGGAATCCGAAGAAATGGACAGTTGCTCAGAGGAAGCAGAGTCTTCCTCTTGTCTAGGCCTTTTGTCAGGAGGGGGCTGTGAACCCCTGATAAGAGAAATCAAACCTTCAGCCATTTTGAGCATCTGTTTCTTAGGCATAGGGCCTTGAGCAGGAGACTGAAGTGCAATCTTTTTAGATTTAGAAGGAGTCTTACACTTAGAAAACGTTTTAATGGTGAGAGTCGTCAGTCCGAAAACGCCTTCAGAAACCAATGGTGTTTCTGTAGCACCGTCTTTAGGAGCTAAGTCGTCGGAAGGGCCTGAAGTAGAAGGCTGCATAGGCCTAGTACATTCCGTCAAAATATCCGTAGTGGTCTCAGGTTCCAGATCTGCGTTAGTCAGGGGCTGCGTCGGAGCCTCACTGAGAACCGGAGTATCGGAGACCGGATCAACCGAGGCCTTGGAATCTGGCTTAGGCCTGGGCTGTCGGTCCTTATCCCTGCGTTCTTTGTGCACGCCGGTAGTCGATAGCTCCGACGGCATGTTATAGTTAAATTTTCTACCAAAATAGTGTTGTGCGAAATCAAATCGCCTTTTAATAGTACTCTTATTAAACCTAGCACAAAACCGACAAGAAGTGACGTCGTGATCAGGGCCTAGGCAAGGTATGCAGTAAGAATGAAAATCCTTATGAGGTATTTGCTTCCCACAAGAAATACAATTGTTAACTTTTTCTGACATCGGTCTGAGGCAAGAAAAGTTTCCCCAACGGGGTACTTAGCTTTATAGAAGACTTCTGTCTGAAATTCGAATTCGACAATCTCAGGAGTTGGCCGACCGGCACTTGCGAACTGCTTCTGGCACCGCGCGGCAAGAAAGACAGAAAAAAATGGCATCTGTTGCCATATATATACCCCTGGCGCACTGACGTCAGGGATGAGACGACAGCAACCGACATCGGACCAAGACTTTGGAATTCCAGCCGACTGCGGGACCGGCTGATGACAGCATAACCCAAGTGTGATGACTGCAGCAGGGTAACACGATGAACATCGGATGGAGTGGCTTATCCACTTTGAAATTGTCTGTTTCGAAATAGCCTTTCCTTCTGATCCTGCAGCATATGACACTAGTAATTTAGTCCTGCTCAGGTAGAATCTTAGCTGTCTGTGTACGTCCAAGGAATGCAGAATTCTCTCCCCTTTGTTCTGCGGACTTGGATAAAAAGTTGACAGATGAATTGTTTGGTTAAGAGCCACACTGGAAACCACCTTGGGCATAAAAGTAGGATTTGTCCTCAGAGACACCCTGTCTGGGTAAAATATGATAAAAGGCTCTACAGCCATGAGGGCCTGTAGCTCAAACTCTTCTTGCTGAAGTAATTGCTAGTAGTAGAGCTGTCTTCCATGATAAGAACTTTATATCAGCGGTAGCAGCTGGTTCAAATGGAGGCAGGGTGAGCTTTTCCAACACATAACTGAGGTCCCATGCAGGTAAAGGTGATGATCTAGGAGGCCTTACATTTTTGGCTCCTCTAAGATACTGCTTTAGTAAAGGATGAGAAAAGATTGTTGGCTCTGTATTGTAAAGAGCCAAAATGGCAGAGGCATGGATTTTGAATGATGAGAAAGATAAGCCTTTGTCAAGCATCTCAGTTAAGTATTGTAATATCGGAGGAATATGTGGTTCTGCTTTATCAGTTCCTTGTGCTTGATTCAAAGCACAGAATCTCTTCCATTTGTCAGTGTAAGATTTTCTAGTGCTAGGCCTTCTGGCTTCCAAAATGACATCCATCACAGCTTTACTGAGAGGTGTCGTTTGTATGATTACATGATTAGCCATGCTGCCAGGTTCAGAGTCTGTAGTTGATTGTGCAGGAAATGATTGTTTTGCTGGGACAGTAGTTGTGGTCTTTGAGGCAAGGTCCAAGCTGGGTATTGAGACAAGTTCCTTAGGATTGGGTACCAGTATTAGTGGGGCCAGTCCGGGGCAATTAGTATCATTTTTGGCTTCTCTTGTCTGACTTTTAGGAGGACCTTGAGTAGAAGAGGCAGTGGAGGAAAGGCATAAACTGATAGGTTTTTCCAACTGAAGGATAGGGCGTCCACTTTTCATGCTTGTCTGTGAAAAGTCCTTGTGCAGAATCTTTTCAATTGATAATTTTGAGGGCAGGCAAACAGATCTATGTCTGGACTCCCCCATTTCTCTGTTACCATGCTGAAGACTTGTGGATTTAGTTTCCACTCGTGAGGATCCATAACGGTTCTGCTTAAATCATCTGCCAGAGTGTTTTGTTTTCCTGGTAGGAATTGAGCTTGAAGATGTATTTGGAAGGTCAAAGCTGTGTCCCACACTGCCATGGCTAATCTGCAAAGGGAATACAAGTGTGTGCCCCCTTGCTTGTTTATATACCACATGACTGTGGTGCTGTCCGTCTTTATCAGTAGTTGTCCTGGATGAAGCAAGTCCTTGAAGGCTGTTAGGGCATTTTGAACAGCTAGCATCTCTTTCTGGTTGATACGTAGATGCATTTGTTTTGGTTCCCATATGCCCTGAATGCATCTTCCTGTCATATGGGCCTCCCAGGCATAATCTGATGCATCTGTTAAGGCTTGGCTGGCAGGGGTTTGAGTGAATGGCCGTCCCATGTTTTGGTGACAGGCCTTTGCCCACCATAGGAACTCCTGTTGCTGGCAGGGAATAAGAGGAATCACTGTTTCCAGACTGTGTGAATGTTGACTCCATAAACTTTTTAGGTACCACTGAAGTTTCCTCATATGCAAGTCTTGCATATGGAAGTAGTAGGATGCAGGATGCCATGAAGCCCAGAGCCTGCAGAATCTGTCTTGCAGAACACTGGGTTTTTGTTGCCATCAGTTTGAAGAAAGTAGTCAGTTGCCTTTGTCTGGTGTGAGGTAAGCCATCTGGGCAGTTGTATTCAAGCTTGCACCCAGGAATGTTATCCTTTGAGAGGGTACCAGTTGTGATTTATTTTCGTTTATTGTGTACCCTAGGCATGTTAGGAGCCTTTTTACAAACGCCAGGTGTCGAAGAAGAGTGTCCTTGTTCTCTGCTAGAATGAGACAGTCGTCTAAGTAAGGATATATTTGTATACTTCTTTGTCTGCAAAATGCAATTACTGGTGCCAGGCACTTTGTAAAGACCCTGGGTGCAGTAGATAAGCCAAGGGGCAGTGCAGAGAATTGGTAATGCATTAAGCCAGCCTTGAATCTGCGGTATCTTCTGCAGGACTCTTATTGGGACATGCAGGTATGCCTCTTTTAGGTCTAAAGTCACCAGCCAAGCATTCTTGCCCAGCATGGGCAGAAGCTGCTGCAAAGTCAGCATTTTGAATTTTGAAATGTCCAGGTATGTGTTCAAAATCGATAAATCCAGTATTGGCCGCTAGGCCTTGTCTTTTCTGGGTACCAAGAACAGTAGAGTAAAAACCTTGTCCTTTTTCCTGTTCTGGTACTGTCTGAATGGCCTCCATATCCATGAGGGACGTAACCTGTTTCAGTGCCTCTGCCCACTGCTTTTTTGGCAGATCTGGCCAACTATTTGCCACTGGCAGAGTGTGGAAATGGAATCTGTATCCCTGTGATATGATTTTTAGTACCCACTTGTCCTGGGTTATTAACTGCCAATTTTGAGCAAAAAGTGCTAATTTTCCCCCCTATGGTTGTTGCCATAAGGTAAGTGCTTTGTGTAGACAGAGGGAAGTCATTGGGACTGCTTTCTGTATGTTTGCGCTTTATCTCCTCCAGATTTGGAGGTGGATGCGCCCCATTGCTTTGACCTGTATGAGTCTTGCGCCTGGTATCTGGAACCATTAGGGCGTCTGGATTTGCCCCTTTGAGCTCTGACAGGAAAGGACTAATTTTTTGTAGGCCAGTGTCTACTGAATCTTGGTGGCTGCACTTGTAAGAAGTCTTTAAAAGTTCGCATAGACTTAGCTTTGTCTTCCATTTTCTTTAAAACCTCTTCTGCCTTAACACCAAACAGAGAATCATGCTGTAGAGGTGCATCAGCAATTTAGCTTTAACATGATCAGGCAAATTTTGTTCCTTTAACCAGGCATGCCTCCTAATCACAGATCCAGTAACTGGGGCCCTGCAGAAAACCACATTGTAAAGTATGCTTTCCAACTTGTTCAGCTGCATGCAATAATTCCTGCAATTCTTCGTTTTCTGCACATTTTGAAATCAACATCCTTTTCTGTTTCAGCAATCCCATAACATGTTGTTGGTACTTAAGCATATGAAATTGACAGTTTAAGGCCCTGATTGCCAAGATTGCAGATGTATAAACCTTCTTTCCCCATCTGCCCAGTGCCCTTGAATCTCTGTCAGAGGGGGTAGGATTTTTTGCTGTTGAGGCCTTAACTCCCTTTGGACCCTGTGAAATAGTTTCAGGATCAGTAGCAGGGTTTCTAAATAAAAATTTATGCGAGTTAGGGACCCTGTAATATCTGTCAGGCTTACAGGGAGCCGGAGGTAAGGAGTCAGGGGTCAAGCTTGACTCCGAAAACACATCATCCACAATGTCTAAAACGGGGGGAATGGCCAAAGGCTTGTGCTGAGGGAGAAGGAAATCCCTGAGCCTCTTTTTTGATTCTGAGAAGTCTCGACTCTCCCAGTGAAAATGCTCCCTCAAAGTATGCAAGGTTTCTCCAAATGAATAATCCTCAGGAGGAGATTCAGATTGAATAGACTCCTCAGCATCAGAATCCTCATAGGGAGGTAAAGATAATTCCTGATCAGATCAGGTTTCTATTTCTTCTGATTCCTCTTCTGAAGATTCATAATCAGTGTCTTGCCTAGGCCTCTTATCTGGAGGGGGATGGGTACCCCTCATCAAGGTAATAAGGTCTTCAGCCATTTTGATCACCTGTTTTTAGGCATAGAGACCGTGCACTTGGCTCAGGCATCGGTTTTAGAAGTTGCTTTTGTCTTTGATTTTGCAGCTGTCATCAGTTTGATATACAAATGTTGAGGTCTGAATACACCCTCAGAAGCCGGTGCCTGCTCAGTGGCTCCGGACCCATCCGAGGGAGAGACATCCGCGGGTACAGTACACTGAGAATCTCACGGCATACCGGACTCTGCATGGGTTTCAGTTGAGGCCTGCAACTCAAAAGTAGCGGGTATCAGGGGCTGCAAAAGCGCCTCACTGAGTACCGGCAAACCGGCGACTGGCTTAGGGGAAGCTTCGTCGTCGGTTTTGGACCTCGACAGTCTGTCTCTGTCCTTTTCTTTGCGCTTTTTGCTATCCAATGACATTTCAGGGTAATTAAATCAGTTTCCAAAATATTTTGAAGCAAAAATATACTGACGCTTAATAGTGCGTTGGTTAAATGTAGCACAAAACCGACAGCAAGGCACATTATGATCTGGGCCTAGGCAAGGAATACAGTACAAATGAAAATCCTTATGAGGTATTTGCTTCCCACAAGTAATGCAATTATTAACTTTTACTGACATCGGTAAGGAGCAAGAAAAAGTTTCCCCAATGGGGTACTTAGCTTTAATTGAAGACTTCGGTTCTGAAACTCAAATGCAAAAATTTCAGGAGTCGGCCGACTGGCACTTGCAAACTGCTTCTGCTTTGGGCACCGAGCTGCAAGAAAGACTAAAGAAAATGGCGTTGGCTGCATGTTTTACACCCCTGACGACCTGACGTCATGGAAGAGGAGACAGCAACCGATGCAGGACCCAAGACTTTGATATTTAGGCCGACTGAGGGCAACCTGCCAGCAGATTACCCAAATGTAATGACTGCAACAGTGAAACACGAAGAACATCTAGATCAGGCCACAGGAAGGGAAACCCACTTGTCAAGGCCAGAATGGAGCAATGAGGATAACTTTGGTCTTTTAACATGTTTTCGGAAGAAACTTTGGAATGACAGGAATTGGGGGGGGGGGGGCTTAAAGATGACCAGGGTCCAACTGTGAATTACAGAATCTCTCGGTGACTCTCCCTCTGGGGGAATCACAGCAGACTACCTGCTGCACTTGGCATAGAGTTCTAGGCTGTGGTTCGGTCTGCCCCATTGGATAAATACCATTTTTTCCAATAATGAATTGAGACAACACTCGTGAGGGAGTGAAATGGATGTGCTCAGTTTGTCTGTCAGCACACTGGACTTCCCTGGAATATGCATTGCCAATAGAAAACAGCTGGAAGAGATAGTCCAGTGTCACACACTCGCTGCTTCTCAACATAAGAGGCAAGGATAGCACTGGGTCACCTTCCCCTGTTTGTTGATGATCACCAATACATTGTTTGAATAGCAAATATCCCTAGAGGGAGAAGATCGTGAAATGCCTGTAATGCAAACGGACTACTCTCATTTCTAGGAAACTGACAAAGATTGTCCTCTGACTGGGACCATGCACCTTGGACAGTCCTTTACAAGTAATGCCCTCCATCATCCTAAATGGGAGGCATCCACAGTCAATGTGGCCTTTGGTAAGGAAGGGGATAAAAGGTTGGTCCGGAAAAATTTCTACTGTGTGAATCCACAAGGCTATTTGATTTCTGCAAATGCTTGTAATTCGAATCGGTACAATCACTAACCATTGTAATGCAAAGCATTCACTGCAGTATCCTCATGTATAATCTAGCTAGAGGTACAAGAACTATGGAAACTGCTACAGATCCCAAGAAGTTACAATAGTAACCAAGCTGGAGGAGAAGGGAGAGAGAGAGAATGAGTGATAATTGGCTCTGCAAGGTGTTCAACCTCGTCTATGGTAAGCTTGCAATCTCAGCTACCATATCCAGAAGAGCTCCAATGAATTCCAGGACTTCAGTGGGGGACATCTGTGATTTGGCATAGTTTACTGCGATGCCCAGTTGAAGACACAGTTGCAGCAAGTAATCCCTGGCTTAAACCAGTAGATGCCTGATGGGAGCAGAAAGAAGCCAGTCATCAAGATAAGGAAACACCTGGAATCCTAGCAGTCTCAAGTGAACTGCAACCACTGCCATGCACTTGAACACCTTGGGAGCTGTGGTGAGACCAAAGGGCAAGTTCCTGACTGGTAGTGACTGGCTCCCAGCCAGAAGCATAGGTATCTGCTACAACGCCCATTTATTCTGATGTGATAGTATGCCTCACGGTGATCTACAAAGCACAACCCAATCATCGCTGAGTAACAGTGGCAGAATGGACTGAACCGTGACCATCTGTAACTTCGACTGTTTGACAAACTGATTCAGACTGCTGAGATCCAAAATTGGTCTTAGGTTCCTGGTTTGCTTTGGCACTGAACAGATCCTCCAGTAAGTTTCAGATCCTTGCTGGTCTGTGGAGACCATCTGGATTACTTTCTGCCAGCAGCCTTTGTACTTTTGTGGCTGTTGCTTTCCTCTGAACTGGGTAAAACATCAGGAATCTTTGTGGGGGGAAAGGAGGGAAATGGTTTAGAATAATCTCTGGATATTACACTAAGCACCCAGGTATCACTGGTGATTCTAGGTGCAGAAAAAAATGCCCCCGACCAACTCCAGAGTGCAGCAGTCGGGCAATCTTTCAGGGGCGTTTAAAGAGCTCCTTAGAAAAAAGGACCTTTGTAGCTTTGATATTGCAGTCCTTTGCCACAACAGCAACTTCTACTATTAGAATTCCCCCCTCTGCCACAAGATCTATCCATAGGAGTCCTGGCCGGATGCTCGCATCTTGCAGAACATCTTTTGACCCCCTCTTTGGTTCCTTGAAAAGGTCCTTTAACGGATAGAAAAATACAGCAGATAACATCTTCCCCCATCCTGTTTGCTCCTGGAGAACGTTTTCTTTACCTTAGGACTGAACAAGGTTTATTTATTTATTTTATTTAAGATTTGTTTACCAGGACAGTCGGACTTGGAACAAAGCCAATTTTCAGAGGAGGCCCGGGGAGAAACACTAGAGATGCACCTCTTTGTGACGTGGGAGGAAACCGGAGTATCCGGAGGAAACCCACACAAACATAGGGAGGACATGCAGACTCTGCATAAAAGGTTCCCCAGCAGAGAATCGAACTGGAGAACCACTTGCTGTGAGGCGACAATGCAACTGCTGCACCACTGCACTGTCCTAGAAGAGATCCATCACAGGGAGGGATTGATGAATGAAGCCTTGAAGGGCACTGCAAAGCCACAAAAGTGCATCCAGGCATGTCTTCTTACAGCAATTCCTGAACTTGTGGCTCTTGAACATCCCGCTGAGGCATGAGAAATCAGCCTCATGGAGGCATCTGAAACAGACTTTCTAAGAAACTGTCTTCTTGTCCTATGCAGACATGGACCCTGAGCGGATATTGGAAAACTCCTTGTTTGATTCCCTCTGAAATCTCTTGACGTCTGCCAAATAGTTCAGCGATCTGAGGGAGGTCGCCGAGATGCAAATACGCTTCCCAAACCTGTCCAATACCCTGGACTCTGTTCAGGGGAATGGAGAGAAGTCGACTCAGCAAGTTCTTTCTTGGTGGACGCTGCTACCATCACAGCATCTACTAGGGGACCTTTACTCCAATAGGCCCTATCCTTTGGTGTAACAAGGCATTTACCTGGTCTCTTTGGGATAGGCTTCATGACATCCGGCTCCTTCCAAGCCTACTGGGAAAGGAGGTCCACCACATCTCATCCACCAGGACGACTACCTTAGGACATAGTGTTTCTCAAGATTTTCAGAGCTGGCAAAGTTAACTCTTTGGAGGGATTGGGCTCAGAAGACCAACCTCCCCTTCTGTCTCAAATGTTCAAGGATTTCACCGAACGAGACATCCTCAAGAGGCAATCTGGATGACCCCTCCCATTCAACGTCAGTGTCTTCAGTCAAGGATTCCTATGAGGAACTTAAATACCTCGTTTTGTACATACAACTCCAAGGAAACTCTGCTGGGAAATTCAGGAGAAGACTCACAAATGTGAGCACAGTCCAGGAAGAGGACTGTCTTTAGGAGTGACCAGACAAGCTGTCCCAATGGAGCAGGATGAAAAGACTCCAGATCCAAGATAGACAGCTGTGGAGAAGTGGACCAGAGGGGTTGTCCATAGATGTACAAAATATTCTCTCCACTACCTCAAAGCCAGAAATCAAGGGGGAACCAACAACCGACCTGGCACGAACCACAGCCACCTGCTCAGGATAGTTACAAGCATCCTCAAAACTCTGCCTTGACGCAGAGGTCACAGCTAAGCTGTCCAGTGCAGAGGCTCCAAGGAGAAGGGATGCCTCCAACATCGGAGTCGAGCCCAGACCTACAGATCAGGCACCGACACTATGGCTCCTTGATCCCTCTGGCTCCAATAGAGTCAGAGTCATCTGTATTAGAGAAGATGGAGGTGTCAAGAAAGGTCAACCCTTATAAATAAGACAAACTCCGAAACCAGAAGACAGATTGGAGTAGGAGTCAAAAGTTATGGCTGGACTGGTGGCAGGCTTACGGATCCAATGGGTGACAGAGATAGAAGTACTCCCAACTGAATCTGGGTTGAGAAACTTTACCATCTTGTTCACATTTGCTTTTGCTAGGCTCCCAGCTGACCCGAGGGAAAAAGGTGTTGAGGGATATCTGGACATCCTTCGAAGCATCTCTTGCAAAAACTAGGCTCCAGAGAAGGTACAGCTGTGTAAAATCTTACCATAATGGTATATGTCCTTCTCTTCACTGTTGCAGTATTCATTACATTATGGATCCCTTGCCAAGCACGGCCCGACATCCAGCTAGCACACCAAAGCTTTAGGGTTGGTTTAAGGTGTGCCATACATCACACGTATGCTCCGCGCATAACGAAGGGCATAAAGCTGACGTGCAGAAGTACCATCCTTAGAACTGACAGCCCCAATAGGAACACCAGTCCAAGGAAAAAAACTAGGTAACTAGGACATTTAGAAGACCGAAAAAAGACTGCAGACTGAGGGCAACCTTTCATTTTACTGTTGCAGTATTCATTACATTATGGAGAGTGCCAAAGCTCAGGAAGAAACTTAGAAGGACCAGCAGGGCCCTCTAAGAAACCACGAAGGATGGCCCCAGCAAAACCAGCTCTAGCTCTGGAGATTCCATTCAACTCGTAGAGCTTGGTAAATGTATGCACAGAAGTCTGGGTAGCTGCATCAAGAATAGAGTTACTATCCAAACCCTTGAGAAAAACACCAGAAGAAGCCACAGCTCTAGTAGAATGAGCCTTAGCAAAATAAGGAAGGCTCCTACCATGAAAGGAATAACAAAAAGAAATAGTTTTTGAGATCCAAGAAGAAACAGTTTGCTTGGATAAAGTGAATCCTAAGCACCTAGGATGAAAGGAAAAGTACAGTTTTGTACCTACCATAAATGTAGATGTTAGAGGAGGGCTGCTGCAGTCCCCCCCATTGGTTGATCCAGTCCGCTGTCCAGGCCGACCGAATATATAATATATGGGATCAAGAGTCAACGTAGACTGACAGGACCAGATGGTAAGGGCGCGCGCATACACGCATCCGCATGACCGGTTTCTTATCCCCAGATGTCAGAAGACCCTAAAAGACAAGGCCCAAAACCAAAAAAACCAAACCAAAAAACCAAAAAACATATATACAAACACAATAACATATATATATATATATACATAATATATATACATTAGCCCACAGGGGAAGGAAAGAGGGGGAGGGCAGCACGTGGTAGGGAAAATCAGCACATATGGTAGGTACAACATCTACATTTTTCTACATTCACATTGCTGCAGTAACCATCCTCATTCCAATCCCAAACTTGAATCATAGGGAGAGGGGAGCTGTTCAGGAGGCTTAAGGGCTGAGCTGACAAATCATATTTGAGCAGGCAAAAAACAACTAGATGATTGAGAGTAGTATGAGGTAAACTGTGGTAAGCTTATGCAGTAATCTCCTGGTAGAATACCAAAAGTAGAAATGTTGCACTGCCAGTAGCCCTAGTTGCTGGAAAAAGTGGCCCTAACCCCTTAGTAATGAGGCCTAATCCCAGCTGGAATCTCCCTTGCCCTGAATCAATAATAAATGAAATGAAGCAATCCAATTAGAAAAAGTTTATAAAGACAGGAAGAAGCCCTGTGACTCAAAGCACAAAAGAAACAAACAAAAGAACTTGCTGCCTGAACTCAAACTCCTGCTTAACAATAAAAGGTACAATGATAATGCTTATCTAAAGTGTGCAACTATTTTGGTATACTTTTTGTTTGCAAGGCATTTGAATAGTTTGAATAGTTAGGCATGCAAAACCACCTTAAACCACCAGGATACCCCTAGTAAGGATTAGTACGTAATGGATGTGAAATCCAAATGGATTCTACCTGGGGAAGGACTTTCTACTCAGAGGGCCTAAAACCTGAAGTAATAACAAAATAACAGAAAATAAACAACAAATGAAAACAGTCAACCAAACACAGAGTAGGTTCAAAGGTTGTAGAGTAAGTTTCTCCAATTGAGTAGAGAAGTCCCTTCAAGAGGCTCATTGGGGGTTGGGGGGTCTTATATTCTTTGCCCTCTAAGAAAAAATTCTTGAAAAACAGATGTGAAGCAATGGAATGTCACAATCATAATGATTGCAATGGAGACATTAATGGAATGAAATGCAATAAGAAAGACAAAACCTGAAGAAATACAAGAGCCACCCTCAAATTTGGCTCCATATTGATTGATTCCACAGCACTCAAAATTGTTGCTGCTTCCAAACAAAAATCTGCACCACACCAAAAAATGAAACTCTTCTTGTACTTTTAATTTTTTTCCAGCCCATTGTATCTTCTAATCCCTTACTCACTTCTGAAGAATGCTGAGGAGCTGTTAGATGTGAGTGAAGCTGTTGACATTGGAGCAGATGACTTGACCTCTCTGAGACAACCTGTGGACAGAAGAAACAGGAGTGGGGAGGATACCAGAGGCCTCAGAGGAATCCTGGGGTGCTGCCCAGACAATCTGCCAAGTATGAAAGGTAAAAATCAGTCCTGTCAGGCCTTGGAGCTGGTTTTGGAAGACTCGGCAAGAATTGGCCCTTTGGAAGAACAGGCAGAGGTGAGAAGAGCATACACATGAAGATTTTTCCTTTCAAGAGAAAGAGAGAAATCTTTTGAAAGCCAAATGATGGCCCACTTTGCAAGCTGAAGGTTTAAAATGTGGTAGTTGGTGTGGGTTCCCAGAACACTGTCAATGTTTGAAATGACACTTCCTAATGAAGACCACTCGTGAGGATCCACATGAAGATCCAGTTTCCACCGTGGGTCTCCATCTACACGTTATGAGTTCCTTGCTGCTTGCAGCGAGTTTCCCCTGACAGACTGCTCCAGTCTGAATTGCTTGCTCCCATAAAATCATTGTTTGTCTGCACAATGGGTAAGAATGTGTTCTGACAGTGGTATTTGTTGTGTTCCTTGTTTGTTGATGTACCACATGACAGTTGTGAAAGCTTAATTAATGCTCAACTGTTGCCCTGAATGCTGAATTGACTTGAAGATGCTATTCATGTGATTGATGTTACATCTCTTTCATGTTGATATTGTATCTGTAGAAGTCTTGCAGGCCACTTGTCTTGTATCCACTTCAAATTTAGCCTGAGGCCGGTCCTGTCTGAGTAATCTGGATGATTGGAGTGCCTTGGCACACAGAGAATCTTCCTTTAGTGACATTCTTATTATTTGAATGAAATTCCTTTTGAATGCAAGGTGCTGTTTCATAGACATTTTGAGATCTAAGTAGCCTGGTTTTTAGATGTTTTGTATTACATTTTTTACCAGAATCACTGAAGCCTCATGCAGTTTGGCATGAAGGATGAACCTGAAGATCATGCGGACTTGAAGGATTAATGCACTGTCTCTGCGGACAGAAGATGGATGCAAGATAGATGATGGAAGATTCTTTTGTTTGTTTTTGTAGTCGGACAAGGTAAAAGGCCATCTGCTGGGTGCTGTATTCAGTCTCACACCCAGAAAGCACATGTCTTGGAGAGGTAGTACTTTCGACTTCTATTCATCACCTGTAGATGATAGCATTTTCTGAGGCCAGAGACTTCCAGTTTCCAAAGAAGAATTAGGCAGTCATTCACAGGTAGCCTGAGGTATTTAAGGCTGGATTTAGATTCTTTTCCTTTCACTGAGCCAGCCAGTCTATAGCCAGAAGGGAGAATTGGAAACTGATAATGAAATTTTAGCTCAATGGCATAGCAGAGAACTGAGAATGAGTCTATAAGAACAAGAAGTTAAAAACGCTTCGAGCACATTCTTACCTTCCAGTGATCACTTTAAGCTTAGTTCCTTTGATATAACGTTGTTACATCTAGAACAGTTGTCTGTAAAACAATTTGAGATAGATAAATCCAAAATTGGATTGATCACGTGTTTAGATAAATTGTACATAGGTCTTCTTTGTTCCTCTCTACGCCCCTCTCTAAAACAGGAACAGGCTAGCATCCCAAAACTTGGCTGGCTGGCCCCTTCATTAACTTGTGTAGGGCTTTCCTTTGTGGAGGCCTCTTGGATTCATGCCTTTGAAAATCCCTTGTGGAGAGGATTTGAGTAAACGGAAATAAAGGCGATATCCGTGGTCACAAATGTCCAAAACCCATAGTCATTATATCCGAACCCCCAATTCTCTTGGAAAGAGACAGTCTTCCTTTGTCAAGAACAGCAGACAAAAGAGGACTGTCAGCAGCTGAAAATTACGATTTTCTCTGTTGAACCTACCCAGAGAGTCTGGGCCGTTGAACTCCTGAGTCTGTGGACCTCTGTTGAGCTCTTGAAGTCTGCTAGACCTACGTAGGACTGTTCTCATCCTAGCCAGGATGTCAATCCTGTAAATTCCCTTTCCTAGCCCCTAAGTAGGGCAAGCTCTAAGCTACTAACTCTTTTTATACATTTAGCTTTTTCCTAACTTCCTCCATTAAACTGGCTTAAAAATCCATTTTCTTTTTTTAGCAGAATTTAGTTTTGCTCCCTTAAAATAACATCTCAACATAAATTCTGATCCAAAGCCACATCAGACTGTAAAGGAGCATCCAAAGTGGCAGTCTTAACATGCTCCTCTAAAAAATGCATCAAAAGAACCAGGCATGCCTATGACCCTCAGCCAGACATGTACTAAATCAACAACATTTTGCATAATACCCAACTACTGGCATTGTTCAAAATTTCAATTAACATTTCACTCACACTTTACCTTCCGCTTCCTAGCATGCAATACAGATTTATTCTCATATGTTCAAAGTTTTTTAAATTTCTTACTAGTGAAACATCATCAATTTTAGCATGCCTCATGTGAGTAGGAACTACACTTTTTTTTTCAACATCCAAAGCACTTGCTTTTCCCTCCTATCAAAGGGATTCCTAACAGCCCTGGGACTCTCCTGCAGGCCCATAGGAACACAGGCCTAGTTAGTATCCCTAGGAACAGGACAAAGATACTTAGCAAGCTCAGGCACCCTATAGTATCTATCAGGTTCAATAGGGGCAGGAGGCAAAGAATCAGGTAAGAGGAGCCCAGGGCAAAACATCTTCCACCACATTCAACACACAGGGTTTATTGGAGGCCACATTTCTAGGCTACCACAAAAGAATTCTAAGCCTTTCCTGAATCAGAGTAATCATGAGATCCTTGAGGAGGAGAAGCTCATGGAAGGGTGGGGTCAATCAAAGAGAGAATCTGGAAAGGAGAAGACTCACAAGGGAATCATCCACATCTCAAGAAATAAGTGGAGTCATTCCCTGCAAGTCTCAGAACAGACTCCAGGAGGGCATCTCTGCAGGAAGGCATAATCACATAATCGCTAACCTAGGCCTCTTCTCTCAAAGGGCAGCATGTTTCTTAGGCAGAACCTCAAATCATCTGAGAAGCCCATAGTGAAGTCAAACTCTGCTTCCTCCCACCTGAAGTAGAGCACCCCTCCTGGCTAACTACGCTTGCTACCCTACCTGCAGTTCCAGAAGCTGTTTCAGAAACAGAGGGACTCCTGAGAAGGCAGATCCATAACAACACAGGAAGGTGTCAGACTCAAGTCCTTCCCCTGAAAACCTCACGGTCACTGAGCCTTCTAAAAACAGCGTCCTCCACCTGCGTATCCATCCTGGCTCCTGTTCCTATCTCCACCTGATGCTCTAAAGAACAGGCTGGGCGCAGGGTCTGCAAACTCCTTCATTGTTTATGCCAGCTGCTTTGGCCTTTTGCGGCTTGGCGGCGCAACGCATTCCGGTTCATTTTAATCTCCCAAAAAATCCAACAACGTGGGTGCTCAGGCTCTAAATAAGAACAACCAACTATGGTAATCGCGCTGATTACTACTAGCTGCAAAGCACAACGGCCCTGGACAGCGGTGACATCGTATACAATAAGCATGAAGAAAAAAAATGAAACAAACAGCTGATCAGATTTCCTAATAGTCTTAGTCTTACCCAAATAAAATGATTTGTCTATGCACATCCAACGTGTAGCACCCTCTCACTGGCAGATTGCAGAGAAGAGGAAAAAAGTGGGCAAATGAATAGGCTGATTGAGGGACAACTCATTCACCACCTTAGGCATAAAAGAAGGATCAGTACGCAAGCACACCCTGTCCTTATGAAACATCAAAGAGGAAGGACAAGCCATAAGGACTGGAACCTCAGACACGCGTCTGGCAGAAGTAAGGGTCAACAAAAGTACAGTCTTCCAAGAGCAATGTTGCAAGGCAGCTGAAGCTGCAGGCACATAAGGAGCCTTAGTCAATTTTTCCAAAATAAAGATACCAAGGAGGAGGAGCAGGCTTCCTGGGAGGCCTAATACGAACGACGCCTTTAAGGAATTGTTTAGCCTCAAATCTAGAAGATAAAGGTAGACAAGCAGACACAGCTGATAAGAGGGCCTTAACAGAAAAATAAACCAACCTAGCATTGAGCAATTCACATAGATAAGAGAACCACTAAAAGTGGAACCAGGTTACGAGAGACACCAAACAGAAAACTTCTTCCATTTGGATAAGTAGGATTTCCTAATTGTGGGCTTCCTGGCCTCCTGAAGGACCCTAAGCACATCCTCAGAAAAAAAGGTCTCTGGAATCAAAATCCTATCACCCACAGTGTCAGTTGATAAGTGGACAAGTGGAGATGGATGGGAGATCCCTTGTCCTGTGCGAGCAGATCCAGTCTGTGAGGTAATCTGGGATGATAGCCTTGGCTAAATGCAGAAGAGGAGGGAACCAATGCTGTCTTGGCAAAAAAGGGAGTAACCAACAAGATTTTGGGACTATCTTATTAAATTTTGACCAGGACTTTTGGAATGAGGGAAAGGGGAGGAAAAACAGTCCTGAGAAGGAGTCAGAAAAGACTTTTTAAAGTTTACTGTGAACCCCACGTTTTGGAGAAATGAAATAGCAAAATGAAGACTTTGCAACAGGATCTCTGGAGAGCATGCTTGAAACAGGTCGTCGCCTAAGTAAGGAAAAACTTGGATCCCCTGAAGCCTGAAAAAGTAGTCACAAGAGCAAGGCATTTGGTGAACACCATTAGGGCAGTAGAAAGGCCAAAGAGCAAAGCAGAGAACTGAAAATGCCAGAAAGCAACAGAGAAACAAAAACTTCCTGAAAAGGGGATGTGTCGGAAAATGGAGATAAGCCATCTTTGAGATCCAGACACACCATTATAAGCCTGAGGAAGCAAAAGAGGGAACAAAGCCTGAAGGGACAACATTCAAAAGGAGATGACCATCTAGAATTGGTCTTCAAGTGCCCTCTTTACTGGGTACTAGAAAGATTCTAGAGTAAAACCCCATCCACCTTTGGGACACAGGCACCTCTTGAATAGTACCCAGAGTCAAAAGGTCCCCAAGCACCTCTGGAAAGAAGGAGAGCTGTTCCTGAGGGGGCTGAGGAATACCCATGAAAGGAGGAAGGGATTTCCAAACCATGGAATACACCTGGTAAATAATAGACAGGACCAAGGAATCCTTAGTAAACTGTAACCAAACAGGAAGAGAGAGAGAGAGAGGGAAGCAAAGGGAAAGAGGGAAGTGGCTGGGAAGAATAGGAACGTCAGAGAGAACTTGGATTAACTGGAAAAGGAGAATTGTGAAGCACAGAAGTCTGACTAGCCTTAGCAGGACGCGCCAGTTTCCCACCCTTTTTACCCTTAGGAGGAGGGTGAGATTGCCTGCAAAAAAAGGTTAGCTTAATAGGGTAGATTCTCTGAAATTTAGGTACAAGACAATTAAACACATTCAAGTTCCTGTAAAGCCTTGCCCTCATCCGGAAGGGTCTTAAACAATGCAGCTTCGCCAAACAAGCGTTTGTTACCAACAGGGGCATCCATCAACTTAGCCTTAATATCATCAGGCAAAGGTTGAAGTCAAAGCAAAGAACACCTCCTCATCACTGACCCAAAAGCAGCAGCCCTAGAAGAAGCATCTGCTGCATCATAAAGTACAGTTGTGTACACTTACCATAAATGTAGATGTTAGAGTGTATTCACTGTTGCAGTCATTACATTTGGGTTACCTGCCTGCAGGTAGCTCTCAGTCGGCCTGAATACCAGAGTCTTGGATTCTGTGCTGTGCTGTCTCTTCTTCCATGACGTCAGGTTGTCAGGGGTATAAAACATGCAGCCGACACCATTACATCAGTTTTTCTTGCCCCAGATGTCAGGTGCCCCCATAATAGGAAGCAATTATATGTTGTTACACCTCCATCAAAAAGGAAATACACCAGAAAGCTTAAATACACCAAACAAGAAAGAAAGGTAGAGTCAAGAGAAGTCGGGGGACTGGAGGGAAGGTAACCAGGACTGCAACAGTGAATACACTCGAACATCTACATTTATGGTAAGTGTACACAACTGTACTACGTTCTTCGTGTTTCACTGTTGCAGTCATTACATTTGGGTTGATTCCCAAAGCTAAGGAAGGGAGGAGGAAGTCAGCATTAGGACCAGCAAATAAGTCCTGCAAGACTGCAGTGGCAAAACCAGTTTTGGATTTAGGAAAAATAGTCATGTGGTAATGCTTGAAGGTATGTACAGAGCTCCAGGTAGCAGCTTCTAGGATGTCCCTGGTAGGGACTCCTCTGAGAAAGGCTGTAGAGGTAGATGCAGCCCTGGTGGAAAGTGATCTTATCTCCTGTGGGGTAGGTTTTCCATGGTACTTATCGCAGAAATGAAAGCAATGGGCTATCCACTTAGAAATGGTTTGCTTTGAAATGGTCTTCCCCTCTGCCCCTGCAGCAAAGCCAGCTAAGCAGCTGTTCAGATTTTCTGAGAGGATTAGTCCTGTCCAAATACAATCCAAGTTGTCTGTGCACGTCCAAAAGAGTGCAGTATTCATTCACCTTTGTTTTGTGGAATCGGGAGGGAAAAGTAGGCAAATGAATGGACTGATTTAGGGCCACACTAGACACCACCTTGGGCATAAAGGAAGGATTGGTCCTGAGGGAAACTCTGTCTGCATGGAAGATAATGAAGGGCTCCACTGCCATGAGGGCCTGTAATTCAGACACTCTTCTTGCTGAAGTGATGGCTAGAAGGAAGGCTGTTTTCCAAGAAAGGAATTTCAACTCTGCAGTTGCAGCTGGTTCAAATGGAGGGAGAGTGAGCTTTTCCAATAAGGTCCCAGGCTGGAGTAGGGGCTCGCCTGGGGGATCTTAAATTTTTGGCCCCTCTGAGGAATTGCTTTAGCAGGGGTGAGAGAAGAGGGGTGGGTTCAGTATTATAATGTGCTGAAATGGCAGAGGCATGAATTTTAATTGACAAGAAGGATAGGCCCTTGTGGTGCATTTCTGTTAAGTACTGAAGAATATGAGGTAAGCTGGGCATTGTTGTGCCCATCCCCTGATTCTGGCTCCAAGAACAGTATCTGTTCCACTTTTCAGCATAAGATTTTCTAGTACTAGGCCTCCTTGCTTCCAGAATGACATCTAGCACCTGCTTACTGAAGGATACTATTGGAGAGCTCAAGGAATAAGCTAGGCAGCAAGGCTCAGGGTTTGAAGATGAGGGTGCAGAACCTGGCCCGCCTGCTGGGACAGCAGGAAAGGTGTCTGAGGCAAGTGCCATGGTTCTAGCAGTATCATACTGCGCAAGAGAGGGTATCAATGCTAGCGTGGACAGTCTGGTGCAATCAGTATTGTCCTTGGCTTGTCCTGTTTGATCTTTAGCAGAATCTTTGAGAAGAGAGGCAGAGGGGGAAAGGCATAAACGGAGAGGCTTTCCCAGGTAAAGGACAGGGCATCCACTTTCCAAGCTTAACTGTGGGGAGTCCTTGTGCAGAATTTGTCCAACTGGTAGTTTTGAGGGGAGGCAAACAGGTCTGTCTCTGGAGTCCTCACTTGTTCCTCAAGAGGTTGAATATTTTTGGTTTGTTTCCATTCGTGTGGGTCCATGAGGTTTCTGCTTAGGTCTGCCAATGAATTTAACTTGCCTGGCAGGAATTGAGCTTGTAGGTGCACTTGGTAGCTTCAAGGCTGTACCCAAAGGGCCATGGCTAGTATGCAGAGAGGGTACAAGTGGGTTCCCTCCTGCTTGTTTATGTACCACATATCTGTGGTGTTATCTGTCTTTACCAATAAATGTCCTGGAAGGATGTGGTCTTTGAAGGCTGTCAGGGAATTCTGTACAGCTAACATTTCTTTTTGGTTGAAATGCAGGTGCATCTGACTCTGGTTCCATTTGCCCTGAATGCACTGCCCTGCCAAGTGAGCCTCCCATGCATAGTCTGATGCGTCTGTTAGGGTTTGGGCAGCAGTGGATAGAGTGAAAGGGAGCCCCTTGTTGTGGTAGCAGGCCTCTGCCCACCAAAGGAGCTGTCTTTACACAAGGAATGATGGGAATCTTTTATTCCAGGTCCTGAGAATGTTGATACCATAGGCTTTTTAGATACCATTGCAGTTTTCCTCATATGCAGTCTTGCATATGGAATTAGTAGAATGCAAGGGGCCATGAACCCCAGGGCTTGAAGTATTTTCCTTGCAGATAGCTGGGTCTTTGTGGCCAGCAGTTTGAAGAAGGCTGTCAAATAAACTTGTTTCTCTGGAGTGAGGAAAGCCATCTGGGAAGTTGTGTTCAAGCTTGCTCCCAGGAATACAATCTGTTGGCAGGGTACTAGATGAGATTTCTTTTCGTTTATGGTGCACCCCAGTGAGGTTAGAAGCTTCTTTACGAATGTCAGATGTTTTAATAGCAAGTCCTGGCTTTCTGCCTGAATCAGACAATCGTCCAGGTATGGGTATATCTGAATATTTCTCTGCCTGCAAAATGCAATGGCTGGAGCTAGACACTTTGTGAATACCCTGGGCACAGTAGATAAGCCAAAGGGAAGTGCAGAGAACTGATAGTGCATGGAGCCTGCCCCGAAGCGTAGGTATTTTCTGCAAGATTCCCTTATTGGAATGTGCAGGTAAGCTTCCTTTAAGTCTAAGGTTACCAACCAGGCATCTTTGCCTAGCATAGGAAGCAGCTGTTGAAGTGTCAGCATTTTAAATTTTGGGATTACCAAAGTTATTTAGAATAGAGAGATCCAGGATAGGATACCAGGAGCGGTCTTTTCTTGAATAAAAACCTTGTCCCTTTTCTTCTGCTGGGACAGGTTGAATAGCTTTGATACTTAGAAGAGAGAGAACCTACTGTTGAGCCTCTGCCCACTGATTTCGGGGTTGGTGAAGTGTGGAAGAGGAATCTGTATCCTTGGAAAACTATATTTAAAACCCATTTGTCCTGGGTTATGAGTTCCCAGTTTTTTGCATGCAGGGCGAGCTTTCCTCCTAAGGGAGCAGGCAGTTGAGCAGGACTTGGAAGGGTTAAGGTCAAGTCATTGTGACATTTTTCCATAGGGGGGTGTCTTACTACTTCCTGCTTTGGAAGTGGGAGCCCCCCACTGCTTAGGTCTGTATGTAGCCTGAGACTGTAACCTAGGTGGTGTGCTGTTCCTGGGTTTGGACTGAAAAGGCCTGGAAGAGACTGGAAAGGACCAATTCTTTGAAGGCCAATGCCTACTAAATCTGGGAGGCTGTTCTTGCAAGAAATCTTTAACAGTTTGCATAGATTTAGCTTTTCCCTCCATCTTTTTGAGGACGACTTCTGCTTTATTGCCAAACAGGCAGTCTTGGTTTAAGGAAGCATCCAGTAATTTAGCTTTAACATGATCTGGCAAGTTTTGCTCCTTAAGCCAAACATGCCTTCTAAAGTACAGTTGTGTACACTTACCATAAATGTAGATGTTAAGAGTGTATTAACTGTTGCATTCATTACATTAGGGTTATCTGCTTGCAGGTAGCCCTCAGTCAGCCTGATTATCAAATTATTGGGTCCTGCATCGGTTGCTGTGTCAATCTTCCATGACGTCAGGTAGTCAGGGGTATAAAGCATGCAGCCGATGCCGTTTTATCAGTTTTTCTTACCCCAGATGTCAGGTGCCCCCATAATGGGAAGCAATTATATACAAGGTTAGACCTCCAACAAAAAGCAAATACACCAGAAAGCTTTAAGCATAGTAAACAAGAATAGAGGTAGAGACAATAGAAATCAGGGGGCTGGAGGGAGGGTAACCAGGACTGCAACAGTGAATACACTCAAACATCTACATTTATGGTAAGTGTACACAACTGTACTAAGTTCTTTGTGTTTCACTGTTGCAGTCATTACATTTGGGTAGATTCCCAAAGCTAAGGAAGGGAGGAGGCAATTAGCATTAGAACCAGCAATAAGGCCCTGCAAGACTGCAGTGGCAAAACCAGCTCTGGATTTAGAAAAAATAGGCAAGTGGCAATACTTGGTGAAGGTATGTACAGAACTTCAGGTAGCAGCTTCTAGAATGTCCCTGGTAGGGACACCTCTGAGAAAGGCTGTAGAAATTGATGCAGCCCTGGCTGAATGTGGTCTTATCTCCTAAGGAATAGGTTTTTCATGGTGCTTGTAGGAGAAAATGAATGCAATGGCCTATCCATTTAGAAATGGTTTGCTTTGAAATGGCCTTCCCCTCTGCCCCTGCAGCAAATGCCACCAGCAGCTAGATTTCCTGAGAGGTTTAGTCCTGTCCAAGTAAAATCTAAGTTGTCTGTACACATCTAAGGAGAGCAGTATCCGTTCCCCTTTGTTCTGTGGATTAGAAAAGAAGGTTGGCAAATGAATGGACTGATTAAGAGCCACACTGGATACTACCTTGGGCATGAAGGAGGGATTGGTCCTGAGGGGCACCCTGTCTGGATGAAAGATGATGAAAAGCTCCACTGCCATAAGGGCCTGTAATTCAGACACCCTTCTTGCTGAAGTGATGGTTAAAAGGAAGGCTGTCTTCCAAGAAAGGAATTTCAACTCTGCATTTGCAGCTGGCTCAAAAGGAGGTAGAGTAAGTTTTTCCAATACGAAAGTTAAGGTCCCAGGCTGGAGTAGGGGCTCTCCTGGGTGGTCTTAAGTTTTTGGCCCCTCTGAGGAACTGCATGAGCAATGGATGAGGGAAAAGAGGTGGTTCTGTGTTGTAATGAGCTGAAATGGCTGGGGCATGAATTTTGACGGAGGAAAAGGAAAGGCCCTTTTGAAGCATCTCAGTTAAGTATTGACGAATCTGAGGTAAATTGGGCGTGGCTGTGATCATCCCCTGAGTTTGGTTCCAGGAACAGAATCTTTTCCATTTTGCAGCATACGATTTTCTAGTACTAGGCCTCCTTGTCTCCAGAATGACATCCAACACTTGTTTACTGAGCTGAGAGATCAGGTAATTAAGCCAGGCTGCCAGGTTCATGGTTTGAAGCTGAGGGTGCAGAATCTAGCCCTTCTGCTGGGACAGCAGGGTAGGAGTCTGAGGCAGGTGCCATGGTGCCAGCAGTGACACACTGCGCAAGAGGAGGTACCAGTGTTGGCGTGACCAGTATGGTGCAATCAGTATCGTCCTTGGTTTGTCCTGTTTGATCTTTAGTAACAACTTGGAGAGGAGAGGCAGAGGAGGATAGGCATAAAACGATAGATTTTTCCAGGTGAAGGACAGGGCACCCACTTTCCAAGCTTGTTTGTGGGGAGTCCTTGTGCAGAATTTGTCCAATTGGTAGTTCTGGGGAGAGGCAAACAGGTCTATCTCTGGGCTCCCCCACTTGTTTATCAACATGTTGAATGTCCTTGGTTCCAGTTTCCACTCGTGTGGGTCCATGACATTTCTGCTTAGATCGTTTGCCAGTGTATTTAGCTTTCCTGGTAGGAATTGAGCCTGTAGGTGCACTTGGTAGCTCAAGGCTGTGTTCCACAGAGCCATGGGTAGTCTGCAGAAAGGGTATTAGTGGGTTATCCCCTGCTTGTTTATGTACCACATAACAGTGGTGTTGTCCATCTTCACCCATTAACTGTCCTGGAAGAATGTGGTCCTTGAAGGCTGTCAGAGCATTCTGTACAGCTAAGATTTCTTTTTGATTGATATGCAGGTGCATTTGACTTGGGTTCCATTTGCCCTGAATACACCTCCCTGCCAGGTGAGCCCCCCATGCATAGTCTGATGTGTCTGTTAGGATTTGAGCGGCAGGGGGTAGAGTGAATGGCAGTCCCTTGTTTTGGTGGCAGGCCTCTGCCCACCAAAGGAACTGTAGACAAGGTATTACAGGAATCATTGCTTCTAGATCCTGAGAATTTTTACACCATAGGCTTTTTAGATAACACTGTATTTTCCTCATATGCAGTCTTGCATATGAAATTAGAAGAATACAGGAGGCCATGAACCCCAAGGCTTGCAGTATTTGTCTTGCAGATAGCAGGGTGTTTGTGGCCATAAGTTTGAAGTAAGCTGTCAAATGAACTTGTTTCTCTGGCGTGAGAAAAGCCATCTGGGAAGTTGTGTTCAAGCTTGTTCCCAGGAATACAATTTGTTGGCAGGGTACCAGACGTGATTTCTTTTTGTTTATGGTGTACCCCAGGGAGGTTAGCATTTTTTGTACAAATGCCAGATGATTCAATAGTATGTCCTGGCTTTCTGCCTGAATTAGACAATCGTCCAGGTATGAGTAAATTTGAATATTTCTTTGCCTGCAAAATGCAATGACTGGAGCTAGGCACTTTGTGAATACCCCGGGCGCAGTAGATAAGCCAAAGGGCAGTGCAGAGAACTGATAGTGCATGAAGCCTTCTTTGAACCATAGCTATTTTCTGCAAGACTCCCTGATTGGGATGTGCAGGTAGACTTCCTTTAAATCCAGTGTTGCCAACCAGGCGTCCTGGCCTAGCATAGGAAGCAACTGGTGAAGAGTTAGTATCTTGAATTTTGGGATCACCAAAACAGTGTTTAGGACAGAGAGATCCAGGATAGGATGTCAGGAGTTGTCTTTTCTGGGCACCAGAAAAATTCTTGAGTAGAAACATTGTCCCCTTTCCTCTTCTGGGACAGTTTGAATAGCCGTTATACTTAAGAGAGCGAGAACTAGCTTTTGAGCCTCTTCCCACTGATTTAGGGGTAGATCTGGCCAACTGTTTGGGGTTGGTAAAGTGTGGAAGTGGAATCTGTATCCTTGGGAAACTATATTTAAAACCCATTTGTCCTGGGTAACGAGTTCCCAGTTTTTTTGCCAGCAGAGCAATCTTTCCTCTAAAGGAGCAGTCAGTTGAGAAGGGCTTGGAAGTTTTAAAGTTAAGTCATTGAGACAGTTTACCATGGGGGGGGGGTGTCTTACTACTCCCTGCTTTGGAAGTGGGAGGCCCCCACTGCTTAGTCTTGTGCGTACCTAGGGACTGAAGCCTAAGTGTTCTGCTGGGTCTGGGTTTGGACTGAGAAGGCCTGGAAGAGGCAGGAAAGGACCAATTCTTAGAGGGCCAATGCCTACTAAATCTTGGAGGCTGCACTTGCAGGAAACCTTTAACAGTTTGCATAGATTTAGCTTTTTCCTCCATCTTTTTTAAGTACTACTTCTGCTTTGTTGCCAAACAGGTGGTCCTGGTTTAAGGGAGCATCCAACAATTTAGCTTTAACATGATCTGGCAAAGATTGCTCCTTAAGCCAAGCATGCCTTCCAAGTACAGACCCAGTAACAGCAGCCCTGCAAGATACCTCTAGTGAATCAAAACCACATTGCAAAGTATGTTTCCAACTTGTTCAGCAGAACCCATTAAATCCTGTAAATCCTTATTTTCAGCACAGTCAAGAATCAACATAATCTTCTGTTTAAGCAATTCAATAACATGCTGCTGATACCTTAACATATGAAACTGGCAACTTAAAGCCCTAATGGCCAAGGTTGCAGAAGTGTATACCTTCTTACCCCATCTATCCAGTGCCCTGGAATCTCTATCAGAGGGGGTAGGATTTTTGGCAGTAGTAGCCTTTATGCCCTTGGGTCCCTGTGAAATGGTCTCAGGATCTGCAGTAGGATTTCTAAAGAGGAACTTGAGAGAGTCAAGAACCATGTAATATACATCTGGTTTTCTGGGAGCAGTAGGTAAGGAGTCAGGGGCAAGCTAGACTCCGTAAAGGCATCATCAACAATGTCCAGTACAGGAGGGATAGCTAAAGGCCTGTGTTGGGGCAGGAGTAAGAAATCCCTAAACCTCTTTTTAGAATCAAGAGAAATCCTGGCTTTCCTAGCGAAAATGCTCCCTAAGAGTATGCAAGGTTTCACAAAAAGAGAAATCCTCTGGAGGGGAAGCAGAGGGAATAGAGTCATCTCCATCAGAATCCTCATAGGTAGATAAAGGTAGATCCTAGTCATCAGAATTAACAGAAATTTCAGAATCTTGATCAGAAGAAACATAACCAAATTCAGTCCTAGGTCTCTTAGAGGGGGAAGGTTGGCTTCCTTTGATTAAAGTAATGAGGTCTTCAGCCATTCTTATTTGTTTTTTAGGCATAGATGCATGACCATGCGGTCTGGCCGGTTTTCTAGGCATGGATCAAGTTTTAGGCCTTGAAGAAGAAGATGGTGTCAGTTTAATATGCAAGTCAGTAGGCCTGAATACACCCTCAGAAGCCGGTGCCTGCACAGTGGCTCCAGACCCCATCCAAGGTAGAGACATCCGCAGATTCCACAGCTGAAACATCTCATGGCATACCGGACTCCGAATGGGTCTCAGTAGAGGCCTGCGAATCTGAAGTAGCGGGTATGAGGGGCTGCGAAAGCGCCTCACTGAGTACCGGTGAACTGGCTACTAGCGTAGAAGCATCATCAGCACCTTTGGACCTAGGCGGCCTGTCTCTGTCTTTATCTTTGCGTTTTTTCGGAATGTCGGTAGTCGAGTGGCTTACCGAAGCCATATCTGGATAATTGGAGAGCACCACAATATTTAGAAGCGTAAATATACAGACGACGAATCGTTTGTTGTTTAAATAAGGCACAAAACTGACAGCGAGGTACTTCGTGGTCAGGGCCTAGGCAAGGAATACAGTATGAATAAAAATCTTTAAGAGGTATTTGCTTTCCACAAGAAATACAATTATTGACATTTACTGACATCGGTTTAGAGCAAGAAAAAGTTTCCCCAACGGGGTACTTAGCTTTAGTTGAAGACTTCGGTTCTGAAACTCGAAAACGAAAATTTCAGGAGTCAGCCGACCAGCACTTGTGAACTGCTTCTGCTTCGGGCACCGCACGGCAAGAAAGACTGACAAAATGGCGTTGGCTGCATGCTTTATACCCAACTACCTGACGTCATGGAAAATGAGACAGCAACCGACGCAGGACCCAAGACTTTGATAATCAGGCCAACTGAGGGCTACCTGCGAGCAGATAACCCTAACGCAATGCCTGCAACAGTGAAACACGAAGAACATGTACAGACCCAGTGACAGCAGCCCTGCAAGATACTTCTAAAGAATCAAAAAGTACAGTTTTGTACCTACCATACCTTTACATGAAGATTTTTCCAACTGAAAGAAAGAGCATCACTTTCCAAGCTGTGTGTGAACCTGGCCTTTGACTGCAAAAGCTGGGGGTTGGTGGGTGAAGCGGACAGATCTATGTCTGGAGTTCCCATGTTCCCATGACACTGCTCAATTTCCTAAATACATGAATCCAGTTTCCACTGGTGATCCATGATTTGCTGCCACATCAACTAACTAAGGAGTTTCTGTGCTCCCAGAAAACCTTTTTGCCTGAAGATTTATTGAAACTGAGCGCTCCACAAATCATTGCTTGCCTGCATAGAGAATAAGAAATCCCTTGTTTGTTTTGTTGTGTGGATGTACCATGATGACAGTTGTGTTGTCTGTTAGCCTGGCTGAAGTGAATGAAGAAGTGCCTTGAAAGAAAGCCATTACGCTAACATCTCCTTAATGTTCTCCTTCATGTTGATATGCTAGTCTGTGTAGTGTCTTGTATCCTTGTTCTTGTATCCACTTCCATTCAGATGAGCTCCCCCAAGCTGCTCTTAGAATCTGATCTGTATTCTCTGACGTCAGCTACTGTTCCGGGTTTAGAGTTTTAGGTTGAGCCCACATTCTGAAGGCCACCACAAAATTCCTTTTGAATGCAAGGTATTATTTGAATGACAGTCCAAATCCTGGCAGTGCTGTGTCCATACATTTTTGAGATACCATTGCAGCTCCTCATATGCAGTTTGGCACCAGACCAAGCAATTCAATACACAATGCCACTTGAACTACTAGGCTTGCAGTGGCCGGAGGAGAAGAGATGGACTGATTAGTAAGGAAAAGTAAGGGAAGATATTCTTTTTAAGGGGTTAAAAGGGCTGTTTGTTTTGCTTGAGTTAAAATAGTCATCTAGGGTACTAGTATGGAGTTTGAGGGAGTTCTAGAATACCTTTATTTCCTTAGCACTGACTATCATTATTTCAAAGCACTGCTATCACATATTCACTAGCGCTGCAATCAGTCTTCCTTTCTGGTGCAGAAATCAGGCCAGATTTTTCAAGATTTTGGCCTGAGTAGCCTTATCACCTGAATAGAACTTTTGTGAAGCCTCTGGGAATATCACTGAGCCCAAGAGAAAGCCAAAGGGCAAATGCAGAGAACTGATAATGGGAATTCAGCATGAATAAAACCTGCAACTTGGTCTGATAGGCACATGAAGGTAAGCCTCTTGAGGATCTAAAGTCTGAAGTCATGATCTCTTTTTCAGCAGGAGGTAAAAGCTGGTAGCGTCAACATTTTGACCTTAGAATTGAAAGATAAGTGTGACGGATAGATAAATGGAAAAAATCCAAATCGTGTCTGGTCTTTTTTGGTACTAGGGTAAATGAGAATAGAATCCTAGGCCCTTAGGCGGCTGAGCAACCGAATGAATAGCCCCTATTTGGAGTTGGAGAACAGGAAAATTGAGCCTGATTTTTCTTTTTGTGGAAGAGGAGGAATGTCTGGCATGCCTTTGAAAGGAGGCAAGGTATGGAAATAAACATGCCTTTGAAAGGAGGCAAGGTATGGAATTCAATAATCTTGCCAATTTGCTTTGATTCCTTTGAAAGGTGCCTCCAGTAATTCCAGATGAGCTTTGAAAGGGGGTGCCTCTGGCAGAAAGAAGGGTCTGTTTGGCAGCTGAAAAAGCAGCCCTCACCTGTCCCTGAACAGGTGACTGACTGAAACAACTCCCACCAGAAGACTAGTCTGCCCCTAGAACTACTAGACCTGCAAAGATACCTAATAGACCACCCTCCCATATAGGAACCATATGTCCACCCCAATTTAGGAAAGACTTAGGAGGACTTCTAGGTCAACCAATCTTTAACTTTCTGCATCTAGCTTAGCCAGCATCTGCATTTCTTTTGAACTTAACAGTCTGTAGGCAGAACATCCACATCAGATTGTCTCCATCATCTTTCATCCTTACAACACAATGCTACAGTGCTCAGCGATCCCTCAACCACGCGTGCCTTAAAACAGCTAGAACCAGAACCAAGCCACCCTCGAGCCCCTCAGCTTGCAACAACCAAAAGCAGTACAAGGAAATGCCCTGTACCCACATGGAAACATACACAAAAAAATGCCTGCAAAATACCTCATACTGTACCTCCAGCATCCTTCAACTTCAAGACTTCACAATTGTTAATTTTTTTAATTTGCCAGATAACACTGGCAAAGGAAAATTCTCAAAGCTAAAGTGGAAAAAGTGGCACCTAAATTCCCCATCTTAATTCAAAATCCTCGGCATCAGAGGAAAGCCATTCTATCAGGATAGCCACCCCAGAAGCCTTAGAACCTTTTTCTAGTTTCTGGGTCCTGATAGGACTCTTAAAACTCTTAAAAAGAAACTTCCAGGCACCTAATAATACCTATCCGGTTTAACTAGAAGCAGCAAATCAGGATTCAGGTCAGGAAGCCTCAAACAAATCTTCTTCCATCCAGAACAGGGGGGGAGGTTCAAGGCCTATGCTGGGTGAAACAAAAAAATCTAAATTCCCTTCACTGGAATCAGAAAGGTAGAACAAAAATTTAAAATGCTCCTCAAATCTCCCTGAGTCTCTGAAAAGAAAAATTAAAATCTTGGAGAAGCGAGAGAAAGTAGAATCATCTACATCAGAATCCAAAGAAGGAGGAGGTCTAGGATAGAGTCTTCAGAGAGAGACATAAGAGCCAGAAACCTCATAAAACTCTCAAGCTCAGGGTTCACCCTAGGCCTCTTATCAGGAGGGCATACACCCTCTAAAACATCAGTAATAGGCTCTTTCTATGCCTTTTAAGCATGTTTCTTTGGGCATAGACCTGAAGAAAAGAGGTAGAGACCAGAACTGCCAGTTAGACCTCTGCTGCTCTGCTCTCAAGCGGAAGGAAGAAAGGGGAGACCTAACCACCTTAGGACCTAAGGGAGAACAGCTGGCTGAGAAGCCCCTTCAGCCTGGCCCTTCCTCCTGAGGGACACATCTTGTATGAGAAAAGTCTCTAAAGTAGAGTCCAGAACCTCCTGAAAGGAGAAACACGCTCCACCGCTTCCCTAAAGAACCAGCTCTCGAAACAGGCGGTTCAACCCTCTACACTGCTTTGGCCTCGCTTTTTGTTTTGTTGCGGGCGTTGGGGCGGTCCTTGGGCATTTGCTGATCCCTGCATTTTATTTTACTAACGCTCTACACTTAACATGGCACTTTCATTTGGTAATTACTCTTCTCCAAGCGAACTAACAACAACGTGGGGAAATCTCTCAACGCAGCGTTATACACAAGGTATGGTAGGTATACACAGTATGGTAATCCCACAAAAAAGTACAGTTATTCACCACAAGACATCCGGTTAAATACTGAGGCTAAAGAAAAACAAAAAATATTCTAGCAAACTTTTATAACTTTCTGAACTAACTACTGAAACAATTCCAGAAAAACCTTCAACTAACCTCAGAAATAATACTGTGCTTCTGCACTCGCACATGCGGCAAAAAAATGGATGAGACCATGGCAAAGACTCGCTTTGTACCCTGACGTCCGAGACTCAGAATAATGCGCCTTGACCCGGCGATCGCGCTTGGTATTCGGGCATTTTGGGACGGCGGACCCAGCCCGTGTTAGCAGCGGACTACCAGCATATAGAGAACAGCAACATCCACATTGCAAAGTGCGTTTACCAACTTGTTCAGTAGAATGCATTAAATCCTGTAATTCTTTTTTGTTCAGCTAAGTCAGGAATCAACATCATTTTCTGTTTTAGTAGTCCCATAATATGCTGCTGGTTTTTCAACATATGAAACTGGCAATTTAAAGCCTTAATGGCCAAAGTATCAGAAGTGTATACCTTCTTACCCAATCTGTCCACGGCTCTAGAATCTCTATCAGAAGGGGAAGGATTTTTGGCAGCAGTAGCCTTAACACCCTTTGGACCTTGGGAAATGGTCTCTGGATCTGCAGTAAGATTCTTGAAGAGGAACTTGTGAGAGTCAGGTACTCTGTAATACCAGTCAGGTTTTCTGGGAGCTGGAAGTAAAGTGTCTGGGGACAGGCTAGATTCCAGGAAAGCATCTACAACATCCAGAACAGAAGGGATAGCTAAAGACTTGTGTTGAGGAAGGAGTAAGAATTCCCTAAGCCTCTTTTTGGAGTCAGAGTAATCTTGGCTTTCCCAGCAGAAATGCTCCCTAAGTGTGCAAGGTTTCACCAAAAGAAAAATCTTCTGGAGGGAAAGCAGAGGGAATGGAATCCTCTGCATCAGAATCCTCATACGCAGATAAGGGCAAATCGTGGTAATCAGAAGAAACACAAATATCAGAATCCTAATCAGAAGAATCAGAAGGAAAATCAGTTCTAGGTCTCAGAGGGGGAAGGCTGGCTTCCCACAATTAAAGTAATAAGGTCTTCAGCCATTCTAAGCATTTGTTTTTTAGGCAAATGGGCCTGACCATACGGTTTGGACGTCGGTTTTCTAGGCACGGGTCGAGTTTTAGGCCTGGATGACGAAGATGGTGTTGGTTTAAAATGCAAGTCTGTAGAGCGTTGGTTTAAAATGCAAGTCTGTACGCCTGGATATACCCTCTGAAGCCGGTGCCAGCACAGCGGCTCCAGACCCATCCAAGATAGAGATATCCACAGGTTCTATAGTTGAAGAAGCATCTTGCAGCATATCGGACTCCGAATCGGTCTCAGTAGAGGCCTGCGAATCTGAAGTAGCGGGTATCAGGGTTTGCAAAAGTGCCTCACTGAGTACCGGCGAACTGCCAACTAGCTTAATGGAAGCGTCGTTGACAGTTTTGGACCTATGCGGTCTGTTTTTATCCTTACGTTTTTTTCGGAACATCAGTAGTCGGATGGCTTACCAAAGCCATTTCTAGATAGTTATACAAAATACCAAAATAATTTGCTGCAAAAAAAGACCGACAACAAATAGCTCGGGGGTTGAATAAGGTACAAAACCGACAGCGAGGGATGTCATGGTCTGGGCCAAAGCAAGGAATGCAGTACGAAAGAAAATCTTTATGAGCTATTTGCTTTCCACAGGTAAGACAATTGTTAACTTTTACTGACATCGGTTAAGAGCAAGAAAAAGGATCTCCAACGGGGTACTTAGCTTTTTTGAAGACTTCAGTTCTGAAACTTGAAAACGAAAATTTCAGGAGTCTGCCGACCGGCACTTGTGAACTGCTTCTGCTTCGGGCACCACGCGGCAAGTAAGACTGATGTAATGGCGTCGGCTGCATGTTTTATACCCCTGACGACCTGACGTCGGGGAAGAGAGCATCCGAGGCAGGAATCCAAGACTCTGGTATTCAGGCCGGCTGAGGGCTACCTGCAGGCAGATAACCCAAATGTAATGACTGCAACAGTGAAACACGAAGAACATCTACACTTGATGGAATGACGAGCCACCTGGAAGGAAGTCCTTAACAGAAAAATGGCAGACGTTTTACCTTCAGAGTCTAGAATATCAGAAATAACCTGACAGGCTTGGATAAGACAGCCAACAAATACCGGATATATGGGTCTGACAATTAATAGGCCCAAAAGCTAAGATAGCAGAAGTAGAAACCTTCTTGCATAGCCCTTCCATGGTCCTGCTATCTTTATCAGAGGGTAGTAACTTGGGAGAAGGAAGCAACTGAGAGGACTTGTCAGAAGCTACACACCACCAAGGGGTCAGCAGAAGAACACTTGGACAAACATTTATAGTCCTCAAGCACAATATATCACGTTTCTTGGGAGCAGGGGGGCTGAGAGTCAGAAGCCTTAGAAGCATTAGAAAATGCATCCAAATCCAACAAGGCAGCCAAAACAGGAGGAACAGCAGAAGGTTTAGGAGAATCCATCTGCAGCAACTCATAATACCTTTTATGCATCTCAGAAACCCGAGCACAATCCCATTTAAAGAACTCTGTCATCCTGGAGATTGTACCACCAAAAGAAATCTCTTCCAAGGAATATCAGGACTGGTAGATTCCTCTTCCCCTGATCCACAGTCCAAAGGAGAGGGAATCTGCAAAAAGCAAGCAAGGGATTCCTCATCCAAATCCAGTTCCTTCTTAGAGGAATACTGTTCCATGGGTCTTTTTAGGGGAGTACAGCACCAAGGGGAGTTGAAACAGAAACTCCCTGAGGTGGGCTCAATGTCATCAAAGCACTAAAACGCTGAATGAAGAACTCCCATTCACTCCGTGGAGCCTTAGGAGGAGTAATATACTTAGTCTTCTGCTTTTTCTTCAATGGGACAGCTGCCTTACAAAATTTGTAAGGTTCTGACCTAGGATGGCATTCAATAATGGTAGTAGGAATTTCTCTGACTAATGTCTGAGTAACAGCCTTAAGGCCCTCAGGGAGATAATCAGCCAAGGTTAACCTAGAACATCTGAAGCAGACATCTAAAATGCCTCCTCGAGGTGCTTAAAGTCAGATCCCCACAGGCCTCCAACCAGAGTGCAGCAGAGGAATCCAACGATAATGCCAGATGAACCTCTGGCCATTCACTCACCTCGGGAGGGACATCCTGCAGAGGCGAAACAGCAGAAGATTCTGGCCTAGGTTTCTTGGCCTTCCTCACTAACAGCTGCCGCTCGGAGCAGAAAGTTCCCTCCATTATGTCCTTCACAAGAAGGTTAAGATGCTGGTTTTCAAGATAAAGCACTAAAGAAGAGAGCCTACTACACAGGGTTTTAAGTACAAAGGCCTGACAGACAACAGGAAGTATGATTGTGAGGCACCATGGCAAAACAGACACTGTTCATGGCTGTCTTTCTGGGGAATTTGTCTCACAAACTGGCATTTACCTTTCTTGAATGTCATGAAACCCCACAAGCAACAAAAGAAATGCAAGTGAAAAAGAACCCCAGCAGGCTATTTACCTGCCACAGCTTGGTGAACCAGCAATGGAACAGGCATTCAGACCAATGATCAAGAGACTGTATTCGGACTGGCGACAAAGATCTGAGAATGGCACGTCCAAATGTCACATTTATGCCCAAAGTTACGTGAGGAGCATACATTTGACTTATGGCGTACCTTAAAGCAAACTAAGGCTTTGGTATCCTGGCCAGACATCAGGCTTCCCTTGGCAGGAGATCCCCAATGTAATGAAAACTGCAACAGTGAAATGGAAAGACGTTCTGGGTGATGGTCTAACCCAAGGAGACCATTTGGCTCAAGTCAGATCCGAAGGGACAGTTGGATCCAAGGATCTCGACTTAGATGGAGTAAGATCTGCACGACTAGCTGGAAATGAAGACTTTGCCATCTTCTTGGGTGGAGCCAAGCTCAAAGTAGAAAGAAGACAAGAGGTTGAAGGCATGCTTCCAAGACTCTTAAGCTTCATCAGAATTACTCCATTTGGGTGATCCAGAAGATTTCTGGAGTGAGGAGGTAGTGCCAGAAGAGGAGGAACAAGTGGAGGGAAGCTAGCCTTTCAATATCAGCTTGTTTTTGCACTCAGTTATTCGACCCTGCACAAACTTCACAACTAGTATTAAGATGCCCTCCTCTGAGGCAATAAATGCATTTGTAGTTAATGTACTAATCAGGAATTTTTTACCCACAGAATGAGCACTTTTTAAAACCACTTATTGTTCAGACAAGGGGAAAAAAAGTACAGTTGTGTACCTACCATAAATGTAGATGTTAGAGTGCATTCACTGTTGCAGTCATTACACTTGGGTTATCCTGCTGGCAGGCTACCCGCAGTTGGCCTGAATTCCAAAGTCCTGGTCCAGTGTCGGCTGCTGTCGCCTCTTCCCTGAAGTCAGTGCGCCAGGGGTATAAAAGATGCAGCAGATGCCATTTTCTTCAGTTTTTCCTGCCCCAGATGTCAGGTGCCCCCAAAAGGGTAGGCTAAAAATTCTGCTCATAAAAAAAAAAAAAAACATGCACTAACATAAGCATTACCTTCATCTACAAGCAAATACACCACATAGGTTGTACAGAAAAGAGAAGTACAGACAAGTCCCAGCAATGAAAGGGGGATGGTAACCTGGACTGCAACAGTGAATACACACTCGAACATCTACATTTATGGTAGGTACACAACTGTGCTATGTTCATCATGTTTCACTGTTGCAGTCAGTACACTTGGGTTGAATCCCAAAGCTGAGGTTGGGTGGCTGGGCCTAAATGGAATTAGGAGTGGCTATGAGGCCCTGCAGGACTGCAGTGGCAAAGCCTGCTCTGGATTTAGAGTAAAGAGGTAAGTGGTAGTGCTTTGTAAAAGTGTGCACTGAAGTCCAAGTTGCAGCCTCCAAAATATCCTTGGTTGGTACTCCTCTGAGGAAGGCTGCTGATGTGGCTGCTGCTCTGGATGAATGTGGTCTAATGCCCTTAGGCACTGATTTGCCATGTTGTGAATAGCAGAACCGAATGCAGTGGCCTATCCATTTTGAAATAGTCTGCTTTGAAATAGCTTTTCCTTGCAATCCTGCAGCATACGCCATTAAGAGTTGCTCAGTCTTTCTGAAAGCTTTAGTTTTGTCCAAGTAAAAGCGTAGCTATGTAAGTCCAAAGAATGCAGAACTCTCTCCTTTAGTCTGTGGGTTTGGATAAAAGGTAGGCAAATGAATGGTTTGGTTAAGAGCCACACTGGACACTACCTTAGGCATAAATGTTGGGTTTGTCCTTAGAGAAACCCTGTCCGGATGGAAAATAATAAAAGGTTCCACAGCCATAATGCCTGTAACTCTGACACTCTTCTTGCTGAAGTTATTGCTAGGAGCAGAGCTGTTTTCCATGATAAGTATTTTATCTCAGCTGTATTGGCTGGCTCAAAAGGAGGAAGTGTGAGCTTTTCCAAGACAAAATTGAGGTCCCATGCAGGTATTGGCGCTCTCCTTGGAGGTATTATATTTTTGGCCCTTCTGAGGTACTGCCTTAGCAGTGGATGTGAAAAAATAGGTGGGTCCGTATTGTAATGAGCTGAAATGGCAGAGGCGTGGATCTTAATTGATGAGGATAGGCCTTTGTCCAGCATCTCAGTTAGGTATTGTAAAATCTGAGTAATATTTGGTACAATTGTGTCAATTCCCTGTGCCTGGTTCCAAGCACATAATCTCTTCCATTTTTCTGCCTAAGATTTTCTAGTGCTGGGCCTCCTGGCCTCCAAACTAACATCCATAACTGCTTTACAGAGAGGTGTGTTCTGAATGGTTATATTATCCGCCATTCAGCCAGATTTAGGGTTCTGAGCTGGCTGTGCAGGATCTGATTGTTTTGTTGGGTCAGTAAATGAGGAATTTGAGATAATGTCCAGGCTGGGCCCTGAGACAAGCTCTTTAGGATTGGATACCAGTGCTGGTGTGGCCAGTCTGGGGCAATCAGTATCATTTTTGGCTTCTCTTGTCTGACCTTTAGGAGTACCTTGGGGAGGAGAGGCAGTGGAAGAAAGGCATATACTGTAAGGGTTTTAGAGCATCCACTTTCCATGCTTGTTTGTGATAAGCCTTGTGCAGAATCTCTGTAGTTGGCAGTTGTGGGGGGGGGGGGCAAATAGATCTATGTCTGGGCATCCCCATTTCCTTGTTATCATGCTGAAGATTTGTGGATTCAGTTTCCACTGGTGAAGATCCATGAGGTTTCTGCTTAGTTCGTCTGCCAGAGTATTTGTCTTTCCTGGCAGGAATTGTGCTTGCAGGTGTACCTGATAAGTCAATGCTGTGTTCCACAAAGTCATGGCTTGTCTGCAGAGGGGGTAGGAATGTGTGCCTCCTTGCTTATTTATGTACCACATGACTGTAGTATTGTCCGTCTTTATCAGCAGTTGTCCTGGATGAAGTAGATCCTTGAAGGCTGTCAGGGCATTCTGTACAGCTAGCATCTCTTTTTGATTGATATGAAGATGCATTTGGCTTGCAAGCCATGTGCCCTGAATACATTTTCCTGCTATGTGGGCCCCCCAGGCATAATCTGATGCATCTGTTGTTAGTGTCTGCCTGGCTGTGGGTAAAGTGAATGGCTGTCCCTTGTTGTGGTGACAGGCCTGTGCCCACCATCAAAACTCCTGTTGCAGGCAGGGAATGAGGGTAATTAATGTTTCCAGGCTGTGGCAATGTTGAGTCCAAACACTTTTTAGATACCATTGTAGCTTCCTCATATGCAGTCTTGCATATGGAATTAGCAGAATGCAGGATGCCATGAAGCCCAACGTCTGCAGAATTTTTCTTGCAGATAACTGGGTCTTTGTTGCCATCTTTTCGAAGTAAGTTGTCAGTTGCCTTTGTCTGGCGTGAGATAAGCCATCTGGGCAGTTGTATTTAAGCTTGCACCCAGGAATATTATCTCTTGAGAGGGTACCAGTTTTGATTTCTTTTCGTTTACTGTGTACCCTAGACAAATTAGTAATCTTTTTACAAACGTCAGATGCTTCAGTAGAATGTCCTTGTTCTCTGCTTGAATAAGGCAGTCCAAGTAAGGATATATTTGGATTCCTCTTTGTCTGCAAAATGCAATTACTGGTGCCAGGCATTTTGTGAAGACCCTAGGCGCAGTAGATAAGCCAAAGGGCAGTGCAGAGAATTGGTAGTGCATTCAGCCAGCTATGAATCTGAGGCATCTTTTGCAAGATTGTCTGATTGGGACATGCAGGTATGCCTCTGAGGTCCAAAGTTACAAGCCAAGCCTTCTTGCCCAGCATGGGCAAAAGCTGCTGCAGAGTCAACATTTTGAATTTTGGAACGTCCAGAAAAGTGTTTAGAATAGACAGGTCCAGTAATGGTCTCCAGGCTTTGTCCTTTCTGGGTACTAAGAAAAGTCTTGAGTAAAATCCTTGTCCCTGCTCTTGCTGTGGTCCTCGGTGAATAGCCCGCATGTCCATGAGGGATGAAACCTGCTTTTGTGCCTCTGCCCACTGACTGTGTGGCAGGTCTGGCACACCTTTTGTCTTTGGAAGGGTGTGAAAGTGGAACCTGTAGCCCTGAGACATTATACTCAAGACCCATTTGTCCTGGGTGATCATGTGCCAATCTTGTGAAAAAGGTGCTAGTTTACCCCCTAAGGGTGTTGCCAAACGTTAAGTGCTTGGCATTGGCAGAGGAAAGTCATTGGGACTGTTTCCTATATGGCTGTGATTTGTCTTCTCCGCTTTTGGAGGTAGAAGCATCCCATTGTTTAGGCCTGTATGATCTCCTTGGGGCTGGGATCTGCTTCTAGGGCGTCTGTATCTGCATCTTTGTGGCCTGTCTGACGCTGGAAAGGACCAATTCTTAGAAGGCCAGTTCCTGCTAAATCTGGGTGGCTGTACCTGTAAGAAATCCTTAACTGTATGCATAGATTTCGCTTTACCCTCCATTTTCTTCAAAACCTTTTCTGCCTTAACACCAAACATAGTATCTTGCTGTAATGGAGCATCCAATAATTTTGCTTTAACATGATCAGGCAGATTCTGTTCCTTTAACCAAGCATGCCTTCTAATGACAGAACCTGTAACAGCGGCCCTGCAAGAGGCCTCCAGTGAATCAAAACCACATTGCAAAGTATGCTTTCCCACTTGTTCAGCTGCATGCAATAAATCCCACATTTCCTTGTTTTCAGAACATTCACAATCTGTCATTTTCTGTTTTAGCAGTGGCATTAAATATTGCTGATATTTAAGCATATGAAACTGACAATTTAAAGCCCTTACAGCCAAGGTAGCCGAAATGTGTAAACTTTTTTCCCCCATCTGTCCAGTGCCCTAGAATCCCTATCAGAGGGGACAGGTTTTTTTGCAGTGGAAGCCTTGACCCCTTTGGGACCCTGAGATATAATTTCTGGGTCAGCAGCAGGGTTTTTATATAGAAATTTATGAGAATCTGGAACCCTGTAGTATCTGTCTGGCTTAACAGGTGCAGGGGGTAAAGGTCAGGAGAGAGGCCAGACTCTGAAAATACATCACCTACAATGTCTAAAACAGGTGGAATAGCAAGAGGTCTGTGCTGAGGTAGTAAAAGAAAATCTCTGAGCCTTTTCTTAGATTCCGAGTAATTTTGGCTCTCCCAGTGAAAATGCTCCCTCATGGTATGCAGGGTTTCTCCAAAAGAATAATCCTCAGGAGGAGAGGCTGAAGGAATAGATTCTTCAGCATCAGAATCCTAACAGGGAGGAAGAGAGCATCCCTGTTCTGAAGAGGAGTCAGAGGAAATAGAAACCTGATCAGAGTCATATTCTGTTGTCTTGCCTAGGCCTCTTAGCAGGGAGGGGGATGGGAACCCCTGATCAAAGTAATTAGGTCTTCGGCCATTTTAAGCATCTGTTTCTTAGGCATGGAAGTCTGCCCAGGAGAAATGCTGTACTCGTTTCTTTGTCTTTAAAGCTGTTTTAGTCTTTGCCTTGGAAGCTGAGGATGGCTTGACATATAACTGTGTAGGTCTGAAAACACCCTCAGAAGCAGATGCCTGCTCAGTGGCTCCAGACCCATCTGAGGGGATAGTTTCCGAGTGTCCAATACCTTGAGTATCCAGAGGCCTAGCTGTCTCCACGTGGGAGTCGGAAGTGGCCTGTGGCTCTGAGGTAGCGGGCGTCAGGGGTTGCGAAAGTGCCTCACTGAGAACAGGCGACTAGCCTAGCAGAGGCCTCGGCGTCGGTTTTGGACCTCGGATGCCTGTCCTTTTCCTTGCGCTTTATATAAACTCTGGTCGTCGGCTGCTCCGACGGCATTACATAATTAAATCTTCGGCCAAAGTAATGAGAGGCAAAATTGTACCGACACTTAATAGTGGGTTGGTTAAATCTAGCACAAAACCGACAGCTAGCAACGTCGTGGTCAGGGCCTAGGCAAGGAATACAGTAAGAATGAAAATCCTTATGAGGTATTTGCTTCCCACAAGAAATACAATTGTTAACTTTTTCTGACATCGGTCTGGAGCAAGAAAAAAGTTTCCCCAATGGGGTACTTAGCTTTAATGAAGACTTCGGATCTGAAATTCGATTTCAAAAATCTCAGGAGTCGGCTGACCGGCACTTGCGAACTGCTTTTGCTTCGGGCGCCGCGCGGCAAGAAAGACTGAAGAAAATGGTGTCAGCTGCATCTTTTATACCCCTGGCACTCTGACTTCAGGGAAGAGGTGACAGCAACCGACGCCAGACCAGGACTTTGGAATTCAGGCCAACTGCGGGTAGCCTGCCAGCAGGATAACCCAAGTGTAATGACTGCAACAGTGAAACACGATGAACATCAACAGCTATAACATTATACAACCATAAAAAGACAAGTAAGGAAGGGAGGATTACACCAACAATGATAAATCTGAATATTTAGCAACAATGTATAAAAAATACCAGCAATGGTAACTTGATAAGTACCAAATCTATGGTAGCAAACAAATATGGGAAAAAAGGGCACAAGGCACAACCAACACCACAAAAAGTATAAATTATTATTTTTTTTAATTTTAACACTAAAAATGACAGAGGAAAGTTAGAAAGAATAGTTGTGTAAAATCTTACCATAACCATAGATGTCCTTCACTTCACTGCTGCAGTATTCATAACCTGAGGGATCTCCCGCCAGAAAGTGACCAGACGGCAGCTAGTATACAGAAGTCTTGCACTACTCAAGGGTATGTTGTATGTCACACATAGGCTACAGCTGGACACGAGCCATAAAACCGACACATGCACGTACCATCTTCAGAATTGACTGCCCCAGGAGGAATTCTAGACTAAGGATTTGTATGGTCAAGTACATCCAAGCAAAACAACAGACCAGGGGTGGAAGAGGGAGGGCTAGAATACTGCAGCAGTGAAAAGGAGGACATCTATGGTTATGGTAAGATTTTATACAACTTTTCCATGCCCTTCTATTCACTTGCTGCAGTGTTCATAACCCGAGGGAGAGTGCCAACGCTAAAGAAAGAAGGAAGGGAGGAGGAGTACAGGAGTTCTCAATGAAGCCATGTAAAATGGCTTTAGCAAATCCGGCTCTGGATCTGGAGATGCCATCCAATTTGTAATGGTTAGTAAAGGTATGAATAGAAGACCAGGTGGCTGCTTCAAGGGTGGCACTTGAAGAATGTCTTAGAGGAAGCCACAGCTCTGGTAGAATGGGCCTTCACAGGTGAAGACGGGCTACTTCCATGGAGAATGTAACAAAGGGAAATAGTCTTAGAAATCCAAGAAGAAACAGTCTGCTTGGTAACAGGTAAACCCGGAGACCTGGGATGAAAGTTCACACACAGCTGATCAGATTTCCTGACAGCTTTAGTCTTAGACAACTTAGACTTTATCTGGACATGTACACCTAAGGAGTGCAGTACCGTCTTGCTGTGGTTTTGGGAAGACGGAAAGAAGGTGCATAATTGAATGGACTGGTTAAGGGATAACTCATTAACCACTGCTGGCATAAAAGGATTCGTTCTCAAGGATACCATGTCCTTATGAAAGACCAAGAAGGGGGATGAATCCATAAGACCTTGCATCTCCAACACCTTAAGTCAAGGCCACTAATAAAACAGTTTTCCAAGAACAATGTTTTAGGGAGGTCAAAGATGTGTGCTGAAAAGGGGCAATTGTTCTAAAACAAAATTAAAAGGTCCCAAGGAGGAGGAATAGTTTTCTTGGGAGGCTTAATGTGAAGGATGTCCGTAAGAAACTGTTTCACCTTAAATCTGAATGCTAGAGGGGGAGATAGAGGCAGACAATCAGAAATAGCTGACGTGCTTTGACAGACGAATAAGCCAAGTGGGCGGACAGCAATTCACACAAATAAGAGAAAACCACTGGAATTCCCACTTTCAGTGGGTCTTGGTTCTTGGACACGAGTGAAAATGTTTTCCATTTGGAAAAGTAAGACCTTCTAAGTATTGGGTTTTCTATCCTCCTGCAAAACACTAACATGTCCTCAGCGAATAGCTGTCTGAAAGGAATCAGAATCCTATCACCCACAGTGTCAGCTGTAGCATTGACAGGTGTGGATGTATCAGGGATCCTTTGTTTTGTGTGAGAAGGTCCACTCTGCAGGGTAACTTGGGGTGATGGCCCTTGGTTAATTGAAGAAGGGGGAACCAGTGCTGTCTTGGCCAAAAGTAAGTCACCAGCAAGATTTTTGGTTCGTCCCGTCAAATCTTGAACTGGACTTATGTGATTAGAGGAAGGGGCGGGAATGCATACAGAAACATCCCCTTCCACGAAAAGGAGAGGGCATCTACTTTCCAAAACTGTGAAGCATCCATTAAGGACATTCTTAGGGAGTCTGCCACAAGGTTCCAGTTGGATGGAATGTACACTACCTGAAATGTCATGTGGCAATGGGCAAGAAATTCCCAAACCAGAAGAGCCAACCTGCAAAGGAAATAGGATCTGGTCGTCGTCGTCCCCCTTGCTCCCATACAAAAGGACTGTCACGTTGTCTGTGAACAGACTGAGAGGGCCTGGGCAAAGAAGAGGGTGAAATGCTTATAGAACTAGGTGCAATGCTCACATTTCCCTGATGTTGATGTGTTCTGTTTTCTGGGAGGGAGACCAAACTCCCTGAACTGTAAATTTGGCCAAGGTTGCCCCCGCAGCCCCCGACTGATGCATTTGTGTAGAGTTCTAGGACTGGGGGTGAGAGGGTGCAGAGGTAGTCGTGAATTTAGGGCTATCTGTTGTATCCACCAGAGCAGTTCCCTCTTTAGACATGGACTGAGAGGGACTTTGTGGTCTAATGGGTGTGAATGCTGGGTCCGCACAGATCTGAAGAACCACTGGAATTTCCTCATGTGGAGCCTTGGCACTGGCACCATGGGAATGGTTGAAGTCATAAATCCCAGCACCCTGTAGAACTCCCTGGCCGTGATGCGAGTCAAGGGGAGAAGGGAGTGAGAGAAGGATCAAAGGTCCCGCACCTTCTGCGGTGGAAGTAACACTCTCATTATGTCTGTCTGGATTCGACAACCCAGGAAAATGTGGTCTTGTGAAGGGGTGAGGACTGACTTCCTGAAGTTGATGGTGAATCCCAGTTTCCAAGGAGAGAAATGGTAGTCTCCAGACTCTGGAGTAGAGTGGGAGAAGCTGGAGCCTGCAAGAGCAGGTCATCCATGTGTGGAAAATTCTGGATACCCAAAAGCCCAAGCCTGCAATGTGCAATCACTGGAGCCAGGCATTTTGTGAACACCCTTGGAGCTGTATAAAGACCAAGGGCAAGGCAGAGAATTGAAAATAACAGGAACCCACAGAAAAACTTAAGAATTTCCTGAACATGGGGTGAATGGGGATGTGAAGGTAAGCATCTTTTATATCTACAGATGACATGTATCCCTGTGTAGGAATAAAGTGTGGAGTGTCAGCATTCTGAAGGAAGTGACCTTTAAGTGCTGAGATGGGATAAATCCAAGACTGGTCTCCCAGGGGCCATCCTTCCTGGTCACTAAGAACATTCTTGAATAAAAGCCTTTCCCTCTTGTAGTTTGAAGAACCCTTTAAATAGAGCCCTGTTGCCAAAGCTCCCAAAATAGCTTTGGAAAGCAGGGCACCTGCTTTCGGGGGGGGGGGGGGGGGTGCCATTGAAGGTGAGGGTGGAGTGCCAAACCATGAAGTATCCTTTTTTGATTATGGAAAGAATCCAGGTATCTTGGGTGATGCCTTCTCAGACCCTACAAGTGTTTGAAAGGTGAAGGGAAAAGACGGGAAGGAGAGACTTCTGCAGGGCAGTCACAGACTCCCTGCTTTGTCAGGCAAGAACTCTCTTTGTTGTGAGGGTGCCTGAGAACCCTAGGCTCTTGCCTCTTCTGAAAGCCTTACTGGAGGAATGCCGAATGCAGCTGTGGACAAAGACAGGTTTAGACGGGCAATTCCTATGAAACCTGGGCACAGGAGAAACTAAGATGTGTTTCAACTCCTTGAGTTCCTTAGTTTTTCCTTTAGGGACTTGAAGAGAGAAGCTGCTGTTGGACCAAATAAAGGCTTAATTACCTAATAGTGCATCCATTAATTTAGATTTGAAGTCACTCTGGAAGGGCTGTAAACTAAGTCACGAAAATCTTCTGAGAACTGACCCAGTAGCAGCTGCCCTGGCACAAGCCTCCACAGCATAATATCGTCATTTAATGGTGTGTCTTGCCACTTGGGAGAAAGCTCCCAAGACAGAGGGCGCCACGGCTTTTCCTTCAGAAATCTGGAAGATCTGAAGTGGCGCTTGATGCCCAAGACAAAAGCTCTAAGGAGTACTTGGTCATATGTGTGAGATAAATGAAGACCCTGGGTTTGCAGTAGGAACCTAAAGTGGAACTTACAATCCTCAGGGACCTTGTAGAAGCAATCTTGCTTCTTGGGAGCCAGAGCCTCGGATTGTGGGGTTTGGGAAGCATTATGAAATGCATCCAGAAATGCAGGAGACACTTGCGGAACTGCAGCGGGATACGGAGATCAACTTGTAGAAGCTGATAGTATCTTTTTTGTACATCAAAAATATGGGAGGTGTCCCACTTAAAGTCTTCTCCCATGTTCAGAAGAGTTTCACCAAATTAAATCTCTTCCACAGGGGAAGCGTCACCGACAGACTCCTCCTCGGGGAAACATTCTTGAGGAGAGGGAATTTGATTCCTCTTCACCAGAAGAATTATTGTCCCTAATCCTTTTCAAAGAAGAAAGGGGTGGAGTAGTCAGAGCAGGCAGAGAAGGCGGCGGCTGGAGTGCCATGAGAGCCTGAAACAAGCTTTGGGAAAAGGCCTGCCAATCTGTTTGGGCTTCTTTAGCAGGGAAGAAATGTTTATTTCTTGCCAAGAGAAAATTTTATGCAACGTCGGAGGACCAGACAAAGGCTTGCATTTCTAAGTGTCTGACTCAATTTCTTCTTTCACTAGAGTTTGTCATACCCCCGCCAGGGCCCCCGTAATAATGAACCTAAGTTCCTCCGCGACATTCTGAACAGACATCTGTTACACCTCCAAAGATGTGCTTGCAGCCAAAGTCAAGGCGGCCTCAGAAATGGGCTTGGTCTGTGAATCCGTGCCTGAAGACGGACATGCCTCCGGACTGCCTAACACCTCGGGAGATGCGTCTGACAGTGGAGGTGCAGAGGAAGCCACAGGCCTAGGTGAGTCGGCCTTGTGCTTCACCAGCTCAGTGTCAGACCCTGAGGTACCTTCTATACCCTTAGCCAACAACTTAAGCCACTGGTTCTCTAAACAGATAGCAAGAGAAGAGAGCTTGCTTCTAACAGTACAAAGGACTGGCAAATCCAATAGGACTTATGGTCATGGCTACACCCCAAGCAACAGAGACACTGAAAAGGACTGTTCTTATGTGGAATTTGTCTTCCACACTGGCATGTGCCAGTGTCACGTGTCCTTCTTGGATGACATAACCAAAACAATAGTAACAAAAATAGAGAAAATTTTCACCAACAGGGCACTTATCTGAAAAAAAGCTGAAGTCACAATCACTGAAACGATCAGTCCGATGGTCGGAAGGGCATCTGACTGGCAGCAGAAAAGTTCTGAGGATGGTATGTGTGTATGTCACTTTTATGGCCTACATCTGACTGCAGCTTACATGCGACATACCACATACTCTTGACTTTTTTATACTTGCCAACGTCGGGCCACCTTCTTGCGGCAGTTATGAATACTGCAGCAAGTGAATAGGATGACATACAAGAAGTTTGCTAGGAAAAAAAGATTACATAGAAATTTGCTTAGAAAAACGATTATGTAACATTAAATCCCACTCAAGCTACAGGTGACCACATCGAAACACTGAAGCTGCAAATTAGATCAGAGGTATTTCAGTTGAAGGAAGAGGCTTACGGGTAAGGGGAGGAGCTCAAGCTACAGAGCCAAAGTCTAAAGATGTGGTCGAAGTCGGATCGGAGGTCTGATTAGAGACCCATCAGTTGAGGAATAGACAAAAGAAACAGCATCTGATTCATATTTTGGGCTATATATATGGGAGAGAGTCACCAGAGCATCATCAGGGACACAGTGTTGATATACTCATCTGTAACGCAGAATGTTTTTGTATTTGTGAAACAAAATCAGGTAAACAATCACAGTGGAAAGTTGGGGATTAAAAAATACTACTACTTTTCTTTTTTTTTTTCCAATGGCAAGTATAGCATTTGAATTAGGATTGTCACATATGCATAATTAAGGAATTCAGCAAACCCATCTGTGCATATATAACGATCACAATAAAGTCTGAAAAACTTTTAGAAATTTTGAGCTCTTTATTTGGGTTGTTGGCATGGGAGGAAGGAGTTTCATACTGCACTGGAGGCACTGATCTAAGCATTATTGAGATAGCTCTACAGGGGCAACAGAGTTAAAAATCAAATGGATAGCCACATGAGTAAGGCAACACTTGATCTTCTCCAAAATCCAGGGACCAATGGAAGTAAGAAAATGGTTGGTTAATTGACTATAAAGCCTTTGTTCTATCCCAGAAGTATTCAGATTGGCAGTGAGCATTCACACAATGCAGCAAAAATTCCTCATGGTCAAAGCAAGCCAAAAATAAGTCAGGCAAAATGGATATACTGGCTGCAGTATGATTCACTCGCAGCCAGAGACATAAAACACTGTTGTCATTATGAAAAAATAAGACTTAATCAAAAACAGTACAAATTTCTCAAATTCATCTGGCTGAGGTAGCAGCTACCAAGAGAAGTGTTTTGCACTTTTACTTCAGCAGTAGCAAATGGTTTTAAGGTACTGGATTTCTCAATGGAGGTCTCAAAAAGAAAGTTATCTTTTAAAATTCTCTAGAGAATGTAATGTGTGGCACTGTAATGCAGTAATCTGTATTACTGATGAATGTATTTTTATATGCATTTAATATGTAAAATTTATATTTTCTGTTGGAGCTTTTCTCCTCGGGCCTCTGCTGAAAATGGGCATTTGTAGCCCAGTCGGACAAACCCGGTCAACAAATATAAAATAAAAATAAATAAAAAGGAGAGATTTTCAAGGATACTAAGGGGGGAAAAGCATCTTACCCTTTCTTGAAAGTTAGAGATGGCAGTCAAATAAGCCTTAAATGAGATAAATGAGAACAACTCAAGTGGGTGCAAAAATAATAGCTTAATAATCATATACGGCAGAACAGATGCACAAAGTCTAGTACCTTGGAGTAGCTCAAACCGGGTCCCCTTCAGTCGATCAAACGTTTACAAGTTTGAACCACATATGACGAAATCATATGTTCAAACTTATAAAAGTCCGATCTGACTGAATGCAGATCTCCATACAGAGCGAAAAGGGAAGATCTCCCATTTTCGCAATGTAGTGTGATCTCGGAGTTGGTATATTTAAGTAAGGTGGGTGTGGAGGGTGCAGGGGGGCATATTCCCAACTGCTATATACATGTATGTTCTTTTGTTTTTTGTGGTTTTACGTCAGTTTTTGAACTTTTACAAGTTCGAACATATGGTTTCGGCCATATGTGGTTCGAACTTGTAAAAGTTCGATCGACTGAAGTAGACCCCTCAAACCATATCTATCCATTCATCCCTATCAGTCTTTCTTGTTTCAGGTTCACAAGAGAGGAAATTATGTTGACAATACCTGAAAAAGGTTGGATTACTACAACTACTGGAAGTAGAGAGGTCAAGTGAAAATCTGCAAAGAGATGTCATCTGACTGAGACATGTCCCACAGACAGGACAGCAACCACTCAAATCATTAGAAGTGAATGTAGAAGCTTAGCTGTTCACATCACATAGAAAGCCAGCTGATTTGCAATCATTGAAAAGCAAGTAGAGGACAGTCTAGTGCCAACTATCATGGCTTCTTGACACAAGTATGAACAAGGTTTCATACTGCCCACGGATGTAACATACCACTGCAATGTGGTCACAGTGAAGTGCTATCGCACCATGTAGAAGGATTTCTTGGAAGACTTGAAGGGTAGAGGACTGCCCTCATATCCAGTATGCCTTTGTGTAAACTTACCTATGACGGATACAGACAACTTGGGCAAGCTGCCCCTCATAAAGCCCCTCAGACCTTAAGACTGGCAGACACATCCGACCATTGTTGATGATTTTTGCATGCTTCTGAAATCTGCATCAGTTGGGACATAGCATCTTACAAACGGCACCCACTAGTCTTTGATCTACTGTACTATCCTCATGGGACGCCTAGCATAAGGTATAATATGAATGGTAGCTGCCATGAAACTCACTGTCCTGACACAAAGATGGGCAAATGTTTGCTGAGATTCAAGCAGAAGACAAACTGCATTGGAAAGGCAAGGTATTAACTGGAGGAAGATATATCCTGCATGTTAGTGTGCCGGATTACAGCCAATTAAGTTGAGTAGCTGATATGGAATTAATTGGGCATTACAAAGGTTTGATGTTATTCACAAAGCATGGAGCAATTTTAGGAGAATCTCATGAGCTGAAACATAGCTATGAGAAGATAAAGTAGTGAGAAGCTGGTCATCTAGCCATAGGAAACACTGGGTTCCCTACAACTTTTTGCTAACTTTCATGACTGACTGGCAAAAACTCTGGAGCGGAGGTGAGACGAAATGGAAGAGTCCTGAACGGTTAGTGACTGTCCTTTACCTGTAAGTGAAGAAACCTCTCATACGTCTTGGTAATCCTGACTTGTAGGTACTGGGAAAGCAGGTATTTAGGCCACTAAATCTAGTATGGTCTTGATAAAGTGGCCAAAGGTATAATCCAATATAGCTAATTGCAGCAGTGATCAGAACAATGAACAGAGTAAACGGTTAAGTGGGATCTGCAAATTATTATATAAAAGTGCAGACTAGGTAGGCAATGTGGACCTTCCCTGCCATCAAAATCTGAACTTGTCCGTCAAGAACAAAACAGAATGAGAGAATAGTGATTAAGTTCTCTCTTTTTAGAGATGTAAAGTGTAAACTTCAGTGTCAAACAGCACTAAAAATTCAACTATCTAGTTGGTGAACATGTAGTACAATACAGACAGTACAACACCACAATCAACAAGGTGGAACTTGTACCTGGAAGATAACCTACAAAAGCACAAATCATCCTTTCAAGGATGTAATAAATGTTTCAGTATGCAACTACTTCACAGAAGGAAAAGGGAAGATGAAAGTCTATTCAGCATGTAACTACTTAACTTCCACCATAAAATGGCATATTCAATTCCTGAGCTGAAAAGAATTACTTGTTTGTTACCTGGTTGAGTGAACTGGCCCCGAGAACCCTTTTCAACTACAATTAAAATGCAAACAAAATACATTAATGACTGAATAAAGAAATAATGAAGCACAATAAAAAAAGTCATTTGAAATAGTTATCAGACTAGCGGGACCTAATATACATTGATCAAAATTACAGATTCAAATTTGACATACCTGCACAGAGAATATGTGACCGTATGCAGTGAAACACCAACTGAAGACAGCACATCAAAAAATGCTGTAACAGTGCTACAAGACCTAGACCAAATAAATCAGCCAGGTGATCAGCCAACATCTGAAATACTAAATAGAAGTTATGTTCTTACCATAACGTTCCATGTTAGTTGTCTTCTTCTCGCCTTCTTCTTGCTGGATGGGTTCGGAGCCGACCTCGGCTCATTCGCCACTCTAAAGCTCGAGAGTTGGTTCCACCGGCTCGAGGCTCCCCTTATATCCCACAATGCTAGGCGAGAGTTACCTCAGATCTCGTTTGTAAGCTAACCCCAGCTTATAACAGAAAAACAGTATAACTGTGAAAAAACAGAATCCACCTCTAACAACAGGAAGAAGAAGGGTGACCTACATCCTGAACAAGAAATATGCATAATAGCATATAGCTAAGAAAGAGGTGGTAGAAAGAGAGGTCACGATCACAACTCCTCTAGGTCTGTCCAGGCCGGGGGGAAGGAGGGTGAGAAGAAGTAGAAGAAGACAACTAACATGGAACGTTATGGTAAGAACATAACTTCTATATGTTAAGTTGTCTATCGCCTTCATTCTTGCTGGATGGGACCGTCCTAGCACCTTGTCCCGGTGGCCTAACGGAACAGACTCCTGAGAACAGTGGAACCAAAATTAGCTCTATGCCTAGAAGCTAAATCCAACTTATAATGGGAAATAAAAGTGTGAGGAGTAGCCCAAGTAGCCGCTGCACAAATGGTGTCAATAGGCAGTCTGTCTTGGAAGGCTAGAGAAGTAGCCAAAGCTCTGGTGGAATGGGCTTTAGGCTTATTAGGCAGTTTTTTGTGTCTAATCTCATAAACAAGGGTAATCAGAGATGTTAGCCATCTGGATAAAGTTACCTTTGAAACTGGAAGTCCCTTTCTGCTTTCCGCATAGGAGACAAACAGCTGATCAGATTTTCTGAATTGTTTCGTCCTGTCCAAGTAGTACCTTAACTGACGATGAACATCCAGACAGTGTAATTTTTGTTCAGACCTATTTGAATACTCCGGGAAAAAGACAGGGAGGTCAATGCATTGGTTTAGATTTGATGTAGAAACCACCTTAGGCAAAAAGGACGGGTTAGTTAAGGAAACTCTGTCCTTATGGAACACAAGGTAAGGAGAGACAACAGAGTGCTTGAAGTTCTGAAATTCTTCTAGCTGATGTGATAGCCACCAGAAAGAGAGTTTTCCATGATAATAACTTTAAGGAACATGAAGCTGCAGGTTCGAAGGGGAAAGAATCAAAGAAGCAAGAACTAAATTTAGGTCCCAAGGAGAAGGAGGATTTCTTACAGGAGGTCTGAGAAGAAAAACTCCTTTCAAAAGGCTTTGCAGAGTTTGTGGGACATTAGGGCGGATTCAGAAATACCCACATGGAAATTAGAAATAGCTGCCAATTGAACCTTAAGAGTAGATGGAGATGAACCTGCATGGAAGAGTTCAGCAAGAAAATCGAGGACTAGTTGGATGGAAGCGGTGAAAGGATCTATGTCCTTTCCTTGTGCCCAATATGAAAATCGTTTCCACTTACTCAAATAAATCTTTCTAGTGGAAGATTTATGGGAAGCTATCAAAATATCTCTAACAGAGTGAGATAATTGAGGAAGCCTGGCTACGGTTGGAAGTGGAGGAACCAAGCAGTGAGGTTCAGAGAGGGAGGAGCGATGAAACTGACCCGACTGATGGATCAAAAGATCTGGAACTAGGTCCAGATTCCACGGTCGCTCCACAAGAAATCGATGCAGAAAGGGAACCGCACTTGTGGAGGCCAGTAAGGAGCAATGAGGATCAATGAGGCCTTCTGAGCGAGAGCTTTCTGTATTACTTGAGAGATCAGTGGGAAAGGAGGAAATACATACAGAAGTCCCGGGGCCAAACTTGGACTAGCGTCTCTGCTGGGTTGGCCTGGTAAAGGGAATAGAGTGAAGTATTCTCTGCACTTGCTGTTTTGGGGAGTAGCAAAAGGTCGCAGCAAGGCTGACCCCACTTGAGAAAAATCTCTCTCACTACAGAGTCTTTCAGAGACCACTGTGAGACATGAGAATAGCTCTGCTCAACTTGTCCAATGTGATTGGACTTCCCGGGATGCGTTGCTATCAGAAACGCTGAGAAGAAATCGTCCATTGCCACAGTCTGAGTGCTTCTCGACACAGGGGTATGATCTGGTTCCGCCTTGTTTGTTGATGTACCACACTACAGACATATTGTCTGTCTGGATTGCATCGTTCCCAGGAAGAGAGTCTTGAAGGGCTTGCAACGCTAAAAACACTGCTCTCATCTCCAGAACATTTATGTGCAAGTGGCATTCGTTTGGTTGCCATGTGCCCTGGACAGTCCTGCCCTGATAATGCCCCCCCCACCCGATCAGGGAGGCATCCGTTGTCAGAGTAGCAACCGGAGGAGGTGGAACAAATGGTCTCCCCAACAGGAGCTGGGGGGAAGACATCCACCACATGAGATGCTTTTGCACGCTTGCGTGATCATAATGGTGTGAGACATTGTAAGTTCCTGGTATGACCATTGAGAAAAGAGCATCCACTGAAGGATCCGCATGTGGTATCTGGCCAATGGGAGGAGAGGTATGGCCGCTGCCATAATTCCCAACACCTTTAGAACTAACCTGGCTTTGGCTCTGTTGTTGTTGAGAAGAAGTGACACCAATTTTTGGATGTCTGATATCCTTTGGTTCGTTAGTGTTGCGGACATGTTTACAGTATCTAAATTTGCGCCTATGTAGGTAATAGTACGACAAGGCGACAAAACAGACTTTTCGCAATTTATTGAGATTCCCAGTTGTTGACAGACCCGAAAAGTATAATCTCTGGCCATCAGAAGGAGATGCTTGGTGGGAGCTGTGAGGAGCCAGTCGTCCAAATATGGAAACACCTGGAATCCTTGTCGTCTCAGGTGAGAAGCTACCACTGCCATGCATTTGGTAAACACCCGGGGGGCAGTGGTGAGACCAAAGGGCAGGGCCCTGAATTGAAAATGACTGGTTCCCAGCCTGAAGCGGAGGAATCTTCTGGAGCGTCTGTTCATTTTTATGTGATAGTACGCGTCCTGAAGGTCTATAGAGCACATCCAGTTTCTTTTTCCCAATAGGGGAAGAATGGATTGCAGCGTGACCATCCGAAATCTTGTTTTCTTGACCGATCTGTTCAAGATACTGAGATCCAAAATTGGTCTCCAGTCCCCTGTTTTCTTTGGAACTAAAAAGAACCTTGAGTAGATTCCGGATCCTAGTTGGTCTGCTGGCACTGGCTGAATAGCTCTTTCTGCCAGCAGTTTTGAGACTTCCAAAGCTGCTATATCCCTTTGAGCGGGTGGAACATCTGGAAGGGATTTTTTTGACTGACTTGGAAAACGAAGAAAGGGAATAGAATAAACCGAATGATGGACTGTACCCATTTGTCTTGTGTCAAGGATAGCCAGGCTTCTGGGTACAGTGACAATCTTCCCGACTGCCTCCGAAGATGGGCAGTCGGGCAACACCTCAGGGATGCTGAAAGGGCTTATCGGAGGACGCCTCGATTGCCCTGGTTCTCGGACCCTCTGCCTCTAGGACCATTGTTGTTCCCCTCTGCCTCTGGCGGGAACCGACTCTGTCGTCAGGGTCCTTGAGATTGTTTACGGAACCACATCTTTCCCCTTCTGGCCTTTGGGGTAAGGCCTAGAAGGAGTGGAAAACGGACTCCGGCAGAAAGGGTCTTGCCATCCGTCTACGCACCTAGTCAGGGTTTCTTTCACTTGTGGACCAAAAGAGATGATCCATCAAAAGGGGAGTTCGTGAAAGACGCCTTGAAAGGTTCCATAAATTGCATAGCCGCATCCAGGCGCGGCACGCGAGCCCACCCCCCCTGTTCCTGCTGCTCTGCTCCATCAGCCGCATAAGAGAGGAGGCGCATGGAGGAGTTGGAAATAGAATTATGATAGCCAGCTGCGTGTTCATTTTCTTGGAAACCCGCAGCTGTAGGGTCCTTCATCATTTCACCGCTTTGATCAAGTCCCTTTGAAGACAGTGAAATGGCACAGGTAATTCAGCGAACGATAGTAAAAGTCGCTGAGGAGAACATCCGCTTCCGCACCTATCCATGGACCTAGATTCCTTGTTAGGTGGATGGACAGGCACTGAAGGATCAGCCAGTTCCTTCTTTGTGGCGGCAGCTACCACCATAGCATCCACAGAGACTCCTTTTGATAAGAATTCCTTGTCTGATGGAGCTGTGATGAATTTGAGGGTCTCCTGGGAGTGGGGTCCACTGAATCAGGAGCCGCCCATGCCTTTAGCAACCACCTGCATGAGGGGGTCGGGGGGACACCCAGGAGGTGGAAGGGCGAGAGCTGGAAGGACGAGAGCCAAGATACACAGATTCATCCTCCGAAGGGTTGAGGGCTGGCCAATTTCCCTGTTTAAGGATCTCCAGAATGTCTGCAAATGAGACATCTTCAGAAGGGAACGGGGACCTCAGAATCATCCAGATCTGTGTCGGACGTGATAGACTCAGGTGAGTCAATGTGCTTCCTCTTGCACTTCCTCTTCGAGGGGCTCTTCTGCCAAATCAGGAGAGGCCTCGAAGAGGATGAAATCCCCAAAGAGCTCCTGAGAAGTTGGCTCTCTGCGGTCCGGGATGAGGGAGTGAGTCGACTTACCCTGAGGCAGCATAGAGGAGGGGCTGACGGAGCCGACTGTGGAGTAGAGCCAGGCTCTAACACACTCCGCATGACCTCGAGCACCCCTGTCAGGCAGAGCCAGAGGTCCCGCTCCAAGAGCTAAGGACCCTCGGCACCGACAGTGATGGCTCCGAGGTCCACCGAGAGGGGTGGGACAAGGGTCCGATGCCACTCACCCCTCGAGCCGACGAGGGAAGTCCGCGAGATTCCTCCATGGAAGAAAACGGAGCGACGGCGGAGCCGAAGACAATTGTCTCGGCTCGGTGACCACAGTCTCCGAGCTCAAGAGAGTCAAAGGAGGAAGGAGTTGATGGACCGACAGGCACCGACTGATGAGTCGGGCTCTGAAGCATCTGGGCTAGTGCCTCAGACTTGAGTAGTCGACTCACCACCCTCTGAAGGTCATGATCGGACAACCTCGATGACCTAGAGGAATGAGACCTTTGGCTCCCTCAGACAGCAGGGAGATCCTGGGCCGAATGAACGGAGCCAAGAGAAGGTGACCTAGACCTCTTTCTCGGCTCAAAGATCTTGTCGGAGCCGACACGGCAGTCGATAACCTCGGCTCCCCGAGAGCCGAGAAGCCCAGAAACTGTGGACTGAGTCTTATCGCTCCAGCCGGAGCCGATAAAGGCAAAGTTGAACAACCTGAGGTCTCGGCTCAGAAGCCGATGAGCCAACCTTGGAGGGCTTCCTGTTGAGACAGACAGGGAATCCTCAGGCTTCAACAAGCCTCTCAATATGAGCTTGTTTTTTCTTTCCTGCAGGACCCTGGGGCTGAAGCCATGGCAGACAGCACAGGAGTCCTGCAGGTGCAAAGGCCCCAGACAATAGACACAAGAAGTGTGAGCGTCTGTCAGAGACATTTTCTGACAGCACGCATCACACTTCTTGAATCCGGAGACCTTTGCTTCTTTAGACATAGCCTAACTGGTGAACACAAACACACACTCAAACACACCAGTTATATTCTGTCAGAATAACAAACTTTAGTAAAATATACTAAAAATAAGTACAATAAAAAGTAGTACACTACACAAACACTCCCTAGGGAAGGGAAGGCCTAAGGCCCAAGGGAAGAACTAAAGTTCTTTTAGCAAGAAGGGAAGAAAATTAGGTTCGGGATAGAGTTTAATGAACTACACTAATTTAGGAATAATTAAACTAAAAAAGGGGGAACAAGAGTAACTTTTTATAGAAAAAGCTAAAACTTACCAGGAACCGGTAGAATAACCAACCTCGAAGCTGTAGCGGCAAACGAGATCTGAGGTAACTCTCGCCTAGCATTGTGAGATATAAGGGAGCCTCGAGCGGTGGAACCAACTCTCGAGCTTTAGAGTGGAGCCGAGGTCGGCTCCGAACCCCATCCAGCAAGAAGAAGGCGAGATAGACAACTTAACATCATGATTTAACCATTTCTCTCTGTGTGGGTGTTGTCTCACTATCCTCTAGCACTATTCCATTATATTATATAAAGATCTAGCTTCAAAAATGCCTAGAGAGCGGTTTGCCGCAAATCGAGGGAAAGAGTGCATGAACACTCATCAATAAAAGATATGAGTAGACAGGTTAAACATACATGTGCATACATTTCAGTTCCTTTAAAGGTTAACAAGAATCGGCCACCCTGTTTAAAGCTTAAACAGTTCAAGCACAGAAGAAATTATAAATGGTCCATACTTCTCCACCAGTAGAAACAAAAGCGAAATGGAAATGCCCATAAAGGTTACATCCCATTTGAATTTCTAAAGCAAACTTCTACATAGTCTCCACATGCCAGTAAATTTACTGAAAAGACTGCACGACAAGTCAGAAGGCAAAATCAAGAATCCATACCTTATTGATAAGATGTTCAGTTACAACTTCTCGCAAACCCGTGTAAAGTTTTTCCCCATGTTTATGTAATACCATGGTATAAGCGTTCCTATACAATTCCTCAAAACTGAGACCACTGTTGTTTTTTCTCTGAATCTCCTGAATAGCATTTTTAAGAAGATCCCAGATGCTGTTTACATACCGCTCATCCATAGTCATCTGAAAAAATCAAAAAGGCAAGTAAATTAACTAAAATTTTATGTACAGGAAGTCCCCCAAATTCACCAACTACTGCACACCGACCTAACATATAATGCATTTAATAATTTCCCTCCAACAGTTTTTTTCTTTCTTCCTCTTTTTGATAGGTGCATTACTATACAGGAAACACACAAGACTTGAATTTGGCTCTTCTACTGAATACAATTTAATTTTCAATCAGTGTACTGCAGCAAACAGTACATCACTTAGCTAAGCAAACCGTAAAGAAACGCATGCTGCTAAATGTCAGGCAGGTATAAATTTAATACAAAGATGGGTAGGAACAAAAATCGGTAAAGCTACAATGCTGACCTAGCTTTACAAATCCTGTACCACATGCCTCCAGCTGATGCATGCAGAGCCACTAAATTATGTCCTTTGTATTTCAACTGGGGAAACCATTTTGTATTTCTTGTCATTCTTATCCACTTCATTCTCATTCCCACTGCAAACAGAAATTACCTGAAGTTCAAAAGTACCAAGAACAGGCTAACATGCAGCTTGTTACAAGTGTCTTATAAAACTAAAAGGAGTCTACGAAACAAAATTTCTGCTTTATGGATTAAAATGCTTGTAGATTCACTGGATACTTTTTTTTTTTTTTTGCAATTAATTAACCAAGTCCAACTACTAACACAAACTTGAAAAGCCACCCACTAAAATTTTAACAGCACAGCATTTGTAAGAAAAATGGTTTATTTTTAACAAATTTTTCAGCATCACCAGACATATGGGACTTCTAGACATCTCAAAAGATACAGTCCAGTAGGTAATATGGATCAAGGTCAAGCTAGACCTTGATCCACAGAATACCAATATGACATCCCGACAGCTAGTAGTCAGTGGTAAGGTTGCGAAATCTAACCTTTGTCAGTAGACTGTTCTAGCTTCAATTCACAGCTCCATAAAAAGTCCAGCCGTGTCAGAAACTTATCATACAACGTACAGTGGATATAAAAAGTGTACACACCCCTGTTAAATGCCACGTTATTGTGATATAAAAAAAATGAGAACACAATAAATCGTTTCAAAACTTTTCCCACCTTTAAAGTAACCTATAACCTGTACAATAAAATTGAAAAACAAATTTGTTAGGCGGAAAATATAAAAAATAAAAAACGTACAATACACTGGCTGCATAAGTGTGTATACACAAACTAATACTTTGTTGAACCACCTTTTGATTTAATTACGACATTCAGTTTTATTGGGTAGGAGTCCATCAGCATGGCACATCTTGAATTGGCAATATTTGCCCACTCTTCCTTGCAAAAGCACTCCAAATCCATCAGATTGAGAGGGCATCTCTTGTGCACAGCCCTCTTCAGGTCACCCCACAGATATTCTATTGGCTTTAGGTCTGGGCTCTGGCTGGGCCATTCCAAAACTAATTTTCTTCTGGTGAAACCATTCTTTTGTTGATTTGGATGTATGCTTGGGGTCAATGTCGTGTTGAAAAGTGAAATTCCCCTTCATATTCAGCTTTCCAGCAGATGCCTGAAGGTTTTGGGCCAAAAGTGACTGGTACTTAGAACTGTTCACAATTCTCTCCACCTTGACTAAAGCCCCAGTTCAAGCTAAAGAAAAGTAACCTCAAAGCATGATACTGCCACTACCATGCTTCATTGTGGGGATGGTGTTCTTTTGGTGATGTGAAGTGTTGTTTTTGCACCAAACGTACCTTTTGGAATTGTGGCCAAAAAGTTAAACCTTGGTCTCATCAGACTATAACGCATTTTCCCACATGCTTTTGGGAGACTTGATGTATTGTTTTGCAAATTTTAGCCAGGCCTGGGCGGTTTTCTGTGTAAGAAAAGGCTTCCGTCTTGCAACCCTACCCCATAGTCCAGACATATGGAGAATATGGGAGATTGTTGTCACATGCAGTACACAAAAAGTACTTGCCAGAAATTCCTGCAGCTCCTTCAGTGTTGCTGTAGGTCTCTTGGCAGACTCCCTGACCAGTTTTCTTCTTGTCTTTTCATCAGTTTTGGAGGGACGTCCGGTTCTTTGCAACGACACTGTTGTCCCACATTTTCTCCACTTTTTGAGGACTGTCTTCACTGTGTTCTACGGTATATCCAATGTTGTGGAATTTTTTCTGTACCCTTCTCCTGACTGATACCTTTCAACAATGAGACCCCTTTGATGCTCTGTAAGTTCTTTGCAAACCATAGGTTTTGCCGTAGCAGGTAACTGAGTAAATGTCAGGAAAATCCTACTAGGACAGCTGAACTTTATTTGGGGTTAATCAGAATCTCTAACTGATGGCAGGTGCGTACCCAACAAGACTGAATGTTGTAATTAAATCAAAAGGTGCTTCAAAAATTATTAATTTAAAGGTGTGCACACACAACAAAACATTAGTTTAAGGGTGTGCACACACAACAAAATATTAGTTTAAGGGTGTGCACACTTATGCAACCAGTGTATTATACTTTTTTTATTTTTTATATTTTTCCACCTAACAGATATGTTTTTTAATTGAACTGTAAAGGTTACAGGTCACATTAAAGGTGGGAAAAGTTTTGAAATGATTTATTGCAGTCTCATATTTTGTATCACAAAAGCCTGGGATTTTAACAGGGGTTTGTATACTTTTTATATCCCCTGCAGATGCTAGGATAAATTCACTATTGTAGTTCTTACATTTAGGATATCCCGTTTGCAAGTAGCCCACAGCAGCCTGACTTCCAGCACTTTATCTTCCTTAGGGATTTCAGCAGTCTTCCCACAAAGGGTGTGAAGTACATCGGTGTTATAAAGAGTGCATCAACTGATACCATATTCTGATCTTTCTTGCTCCCACGAAGGCTAGGAAAAAGACCTCTGTACTAAAGTCCTAGTGGACTAGATGGTACAGTCCAGGCTCCTACAGGTCTATAACAGATAACCCTAATCCCACTCTTCATGTAGTAGGCAGGGAAAAGGAGAGATGGAGGCCAGAGGGAAGTTGTATACAATGAACTAGAGAGTAACCCAAATTAAGAAGCAACAATCAAACCATCACATCCCCCAAAAAATCTGGGAGGGGTACCTGGACAGCAACAAAGAATCTACTCAAACATCTATATTTACAGTAAGGTTCTAGCACAACTGTACTACGTTCATGACTGCTGTAGTCCTCAATTTTAAAGATTACCAAAGCACAAAGTTCTAGACAGTTGGGAAATAATCACTTGGAGATAATGCCCTGAAATATGACCAAGCAAACCTCGCCCTGGCCCTAGGCGCTAATCCTAGATGTTTGGAAAAGGTGTAAAGGCAGCAATGACTCTAACATAGTGGGCTCTAGTCCGACCAGGGGTAGGTTTGCCATGGTGTGAGTAGTAAAAGGAAATGCATTGAGATCAACTCTGCTAACACGTCTCCCTATGTCTCCTTTGCAAAAGGGAAAAAATAGTCTAACAGACTTTCTGAACACTTTTTTTTTGTGTTTGTATGGAGTATTGCAGCCTAGGGAGTTCAAGCAAATGCAAGGTCTTTTTTCCTGCACTTTCAGGTTTTGGGGAAATGGTAACTGAATAAGATGTAAAGTAATTTCTGATATAATCTTAGACATAAAAGTATGGCTGGTATACACCGATACCCCATCTTGGTGAAAGACGAGGAACGATTCTTTGCACAGTAGGACTAGAAGTTAAAAAAAATCTTTTGCTGGTGGTAACAGCCACCAAAATCACCATCTTCCAACATGGATACTGAAGGGAAGATGAATCAGCTGGTCCCAAAGAGAGCAAGGTACATCTTTCTAATGCACAAATGAGACCCCATGCAGCATGGAGCAATTTTCCTTCTAAGGACTCTGAGGTGGAGGGTCTCTCTGAAGAACTGTTTGACAGAGGGCCTGGAGTACAACAGGGTCCCATAGGAAGACACAGTAAATAGATGCATGCCCTTTCATAAAGCTTAAATTAAATTAAAGGTGATTTGAAAGTCTGACAAATATTCCAGGATCATAGCAAATTCAACTTTCTTTGTTTCAAGGCCCCCATGCTAGCACCAAAAGGAAAATATTTTCCACTTAGCCAAGAATGATTTTCCTGTGTAAGGCATGATTTGAACCCTGCTTTATAATGTTTAGTACTACCCAAAATGCTTATAGCTACCTGGAATCAAGGTAAAACAATGCAAACTGTCAGTAGTAAAGTTTTGAGTCGGGGGGGTGTCAGCATGGAAAGGCAACACACTTTGCACATTCTTCTTGCAAGCTGCTCACAAGTGAGAAACGGTGATGTCTTGGCCAAAAGGATGCAATTAGAACTACATTTGGTCTTTACTTCTTGATTTTAAACAGTACCATGGGGATCAAGGGAGATGGACAAGCATGAGGAGCAACCGGTCCTCTTCAGGGAGAAGGAATCTGTTTTTTTACGTTTCCAAAGTTGCTGAACTAGCACAGGAAGTACAGTTGTGTATACTTACCACAAATGTAGATGTTAGAGTGTATTCACTGTTGCAGTCCTAACCAATGGGTTATCCGGCTCCCGGTAGCCCTCGATCGGCCAGAATACCAAAGGTAAGTAAAATATGACATCGGCTGTTGTCGGTTGTAAAGGACATCAGATACAAAAGGAGGCAACCGTCACTTCCTCAGTCTTTCTTGCCATAACAGTCAGAAACCCCCAGAAAACAAGGCTTAAACCAAAAGCCACTTTGGCAAATAACACCAAAATTAGTCTGTACCTTGGGAAAGGAGAACAGGAGAGGACCAAAAGGGGGAAGGACGGAGGAAACCAGGACTGCAACAGTGAATACTCTCAAACATCTACATTTATGGTAAGTGTACACAACTGTACTATGTTCATCGTGTTTCACTGTTGCAGTCCTAACCAATGGGTTAATTACCAAAGCCTAGAGAAAAGGGAGGAGTAACCAACAGAAGCAAAGGTTGGAAATAATGCCCTGCAGAACAGCAGTGGCAAACCTTGCCCTGGCTCTAGAAAACAAAGGAAAATTATAATACTTTGTGAAAGTGTGAACAGAAGACCATGTGGCAGCCTCCAAAATGTCTTTAGTAGGGACACCCCTTAAAAGGGCTGCAGAAGTGGAAGCTGCTCTAGTTGAGTGGGTCCTAATCCCTTGAGGAGGAACCTTGCCATGAAAGGAATAACAAAAGGTAATACAATGTGCAATCCACTTAGAAATGGTTTGCTTAAAAATAGCCTTGCCCTGGGCACCAGGGGCAAAACTGACCAATAACTGTGCTGATTTCCGAAGGTCTTTAGTTCTGTCCAGGTAAAACCTGAGCTGTCTGTGCACATCACAAGAATGTAGGATCCTTTCATCTCGGTGTAAGGACTGATTAGGAGTCAGACTAGAAGCCTCCTTAGGCATAAAGGAGAGGTTGGCTCTCAGAGAGACCCTATCTGCATGGAAAATAAGAATAAGCTCCACAGCCATCAAAGCTTGCAGCTCCAAAACACTTCTTGCTGAATTTATAGCCAAGAGGAAGGCAGTCTTCCAAGAGAGAAACTTTAAATCTGCAGTGGCAGCTGGCTCAAAAGGAGGAAGAGTGAGTTTCTCTAGAACAAACTTAAGATCCCAGGCTGGAGTAGGTGCTCTTCTGGGTGGTTTTAAGTTGCAAGCACCTCTGAAAAACATTTTCATCAGGGGATGAGAGAAAATGGGTTGTTCAAAAGAACAATGAGCAGAAATGGCTTAAGCATGGATCTTGATAGAGGAAAAAGAAAGACCACCCTGAATCAAATCAGCCAGGTATTCCAAGATCAGAGGAAGGGTAGGATGAGAAAAAGATTCCCCCCTAGCCAGCATCCAATGAGAGAACCTTTCCCATTTGCCAGCGTAGGACTTCCTAGTGCTAGGCCTCCTGGCCTCCCTCAGCACGTCAACCACCTGCTGGGAAAGGGAAGAAAAGGAAGGAGTCATAAAATTAGCCATGCTGCCAAATGGAGAGACTGAAGATGAGGATGTAGAATGTTTCCCCGTTCCTGAACCAAAAGATCTGGCTTCAGAGGAAGATGCCAAGGAAGAAATTGGGAAAGACTGCGAAGCAGTGGATACCAATGCTGCCTGGGCCAGTCTGGAGCTATTAGAATAGTCTTTGGTTGTTTTTCCCCGATATTCAATAATACTCTGGGAAGAAGAGGAAGAGGAGGGAAGGCGTAAACTGACAGCAATGTCCAAGGGAAGGACAGAGCATCTACTCTCCATGATCTGCTGTGATGCTGTCTAGTGCAAAAAAAGAGGTAGAAGATGGTTGTCTGGGGAGGAGAAAAGATCCACCTGAGGTATGCCCCAACGTTGAATGATGATGTAAAAGACTGCTCTGCTCAGCTGCCACTCGTGAGGATCCAGGGTTTGTCTACTCAACTGGTCTGCCAAAACATTGAGACTTCCTGGAAGAAACTGAGCTAGGAGATGCAGGCCCAGGGATGCTGCTATGGACCAAAGATTCATGCTCTGCCTGCACAGGGGGTAAGAATGAGTCCCTCCCTGCTTGTTGATGTACCACATGACTGTGGTGTTGTCTGCTCTGATGAGCAGTGTCCCTGGAGAAAGAAGATGGTTGAAAGCTAGTAAGGCCTGCTGAACCGCTATCAACACCTTTAGATTTATGTGCAGGTGCATCTGCTGGGCATTCCAACGTCCCTGTATGCATCTGCCATCCAGGTGTGCTCCCCAGGTGTAGTCCAATGCGTCTGTGTTAAGAACTTGAGTGGCAGGAGGTGGGTGAAAAGGCATGCCTTTGTTTTGTAGACAGGCTGCTGCCCACCATAGAAACTCTGTCTGCAGACATGGAAGCAGAGGAATCATCATATCCAGGTCCTGTGTGTGACGACACCAAATGTTCTTGAGGTACCATTGCAATTTCCTCATAAGCAGTCTTGCATATGGAATCATGAGGATGCAGAAGGCCATGTATCCCAGAGCTTGCAGGTATTTCCTTGCAGGGAGCTGAGACAGGCTTGTCAAGTCCTTGAAGTAAACTGAAAGTTGTCTGCTTCTCCTGGGTGAGATATACCATCTGGGCGGCTGTGTTCAGACTTGATCCCATGAATGTTATCTCCTTGGATGGTACCATTTTTGATTTTTCCTCGTTGAGAGTGCAACCCAAGGAAGAAAGAACAGTCTTTACAAATTCTAGATCCTTCAACAGCTGTTCCTGAGAATTTGCATGAATCAGGTAGTCGTCCAAGTATGGATAAATCTGAATTTTCTTCTGCCTGCAAAAAGGAATGACTGGAGCCAGGCACTTTGTGAAAACTCTGGGAGCAGCAGATAAGCCAAAGGGCAGCGCAGAGAATTGATAATGTTGCCTTCCCACCATGAAACGAAGGTATTGCCTGCAACTTTCCCTGAAAGGGATGTGCAGTTAAGCTTCTTTGAGATCCAAAGTTACCAGCCAGGAATCCTTTTCTAACACTGGCAGTAACTGATGCAGAGTGAGCATTTTGAACTTTGGAATTACCAAGAAAGAGTTCAGAATGGATAGATCTAGGATGGGACGCCAGGTGCCTTCTTTTTTTGGAATTAGGAAAGGTCTGGAATAGAAACCCTGGCCTACCTGCTGAGCAAGAACTGATTCTATTGCTCCCAGAAAAAACGGAGACAAAATTTGTTTTTCTACTTCTGCCCTTTGGTTTGGAGGAGCGTCCAGGAATCCTTCAGGAACTGGAAAGGTGTGGAAAGAAAACTTGTGCCCTAGGGATACAGTTCTGAGTACCCATTTGTCGTCCGTGATAGTGGCCCAGACATTTGCAAAAAGGGTCAGCCTTCCCCCTAAAGGACTCTCCAGGCAGGCAAGAACAGGCAGAAGTTGCATAAAGTCATTGAGAGTGTTTTGACTGAGATGCAGGCTTAGAACTTCCAGCCTTGGAAGTGGAAGCCTGCCAACGCTTAGACCTTTGAGGGGTAGCCACCTGCCCCCTAGAAGATTTGTAACCTCTAGTCCTAGAACGCTTCCGTCTGCTAGCAGGAAACGTCCGACTCTTAGAAGGGCAATTCCTGCTAATGCGAGGAGGTTGAACTTGCAGAAAATCCTTCACAGTTTGCATAGACTTGGCCTTATCCTCCATCTTCTTGAGCACTTCCTCTGCTTTGCTGCTAAAAAGATAGTCTTTATGTAAAGGTACATCTAAAAGCTTAGCCTTGACAGGCTTTGGTAGGGGCTGTTACCCAAGCCAAGCGTGCCTTCTAATAACAGATCCAGTAGCTGTAGCCCTGCAGGAGGCTTCTGGAATGTCAAAACCACAATGTAAAGAATGTTTATTGACAAGACTGGCAGAATTCAGCAACTCCTGCATATCCTTACTCTAGGCCAAGAGAGGCACACTTGCTATCCTAGACTTAATAGCAGTCAATGTGTGCTGCTGGTACTTCAGCATATAAAAAAGACAATTAGTAGACCTAATAGCAAGAGTGGCAGAGGTATAAACTTTTTTACCCCACCTATCTAGGTTCCTAGATTCCCTGTCAGAAGGAAAGTACAGTTGTGTACACTTACCATAAATGTAGATGTTCGAGTGTATTCACTGTTGCAGTCATTACATTTGGGTAATCTGCTGGCAGGTTGCCCTAAGTCGGCCTGATCAACAAAGTCTTGGTTCCTGCATCAGTTGCTGTCCCTTCTTCCATGACGTCAGGTCGTCAGGGGTATAAAACATGCAGCCGACGCCATTACATCATTTTTTCTTGCCCCAGGTGTGATGTGCCCCCCAAATAGGGAGCCAAATATTTAAGTAATTAAAAACACAAAAATATACCTCCAAACAAAAGCAAAAACACCAACAAGGCTTTTAAGCATAGTAAAGGAAAGTAGAGGTACAGTAAGAGAAAAACAGGGGGCTGGAGGGTGGGTAACCAGGACTGCAACAGTGAATACACTCGAACATCTACATTTATGGTAAGTGTACACAACTGTATATGTTCTTCGTGTTTCACTGTTGCAGTCATTACATTTGGGTAGATTCCCAAAGCTATGGTTGGGAGGATGGACTTATACAGCATTAGGACCAGCTATAAGGCCCTGCAGGACAGCAGTGGCAAAGCCAGCTCTGGATTTAGAGAAGAAAGGTAAATGGTAATGTTTGGTGAACGTATGAACTGAGCTCCAGGTAGCAGTTTTTAGAATGTATCTGGTAGGAACACCAATGGGAAAGGCTGTAGAAGTAGATGCAGCCCTGGTGGAAGGTGATCTGATCCCCTGGGGGATAGTTTTACCACGGTGCATATAGCAGAAACGAATACAATGGCCTATCCATTTGGAAACAGTCTGCTTTGAAAGAGCCTTTCCCTCTGCCCCTGCAGCAAATGCCACCAATAGTTGTTCAGATTTTTAGAGATTTTGTCCTGTGTAAGTAAAATCTAAGTTGTCTGTGTACATCCAATGAATGTAGAATCCCCCCCCTGTTCTGTGGATTGGGAAAGAAAGTTGGCAAATTAATGGTCTGATTAAGAGCCACACTGGATACCACCTTAGGAATGAAGGACGGATTCGTCCTGAGAGACACCCTGTCCGCATGAAAAATAATGAAAGGCTCCACTGCCATAAGGGCCTGTAATTCGGAAATCCTTCTAGCTGAAGTGACTGCTAAAAGGAAAGCTGTTTTCCAGGAGAGAAATTTTAAGTCTGCAGTAGCAGCTGGCTCGAAAGGAGGGAGAGTGAGTTTTTCCAATACAAAACTGAGGTCCCAGGCAGGGGTTGGAGCTCTCCTAGGTGGTCTTAAGTTTTTTGCCCCTCTGAGATACTGCTTTAGCAGAGGATGATAGAAGGGAGGTTCTGTGTTGTAATGACCTGAAATGTTTGAGGCATGGATTTTTATGGAAGAAAAGGAGAGGCCCTTGTGAAGCATCTCAGTTAAGTATTGTAAAATCTGAGGAATACTGGGCACTGTTGTGCTTATCCCTCGTGATTGATTCCAGACACAAAATCTTTTTCACTTGTCAGCATAAGATTTTCTAGTACTAGGCTTTCTTGCCTCCAAAATGACATCCATCACAGGTTTGCTGATGGATGCTAAGGGTGAATTTAGGTGATTAGCCACGCTGCAAGATTCAAAGTTTGGAACTGTGTGTGCAGAATTTGGTTGTTCTGCTGAGACAGTAAGTAAGGTGTCTGAGGCAGGTGCCACAGTGGAAGGTGTGACACTTTGCGCAGGAGTGGGTACCAGTGTTGGCGAGGCCAGTCTGGAGCAATCAAAATAATTTTTGATTTGTCTTCTTTGACTTTTAGTAGTAGAACTTTGGACAGCAGAGGCAGAGGGGGAAAAGCAAAGACTGATAGGTTTTTCCACCTGAATGATAGAGCATCCACTTTCCAGGCTTTTTTGTGATGAGTTCTTGTGCAGAATTTTTCCAACTGATAGCTCTGGGGTGAGGCAAAAACGATCTTTGTCTGGAACTCCCCATTTGCGTGTCAACATGCTGAAAATCTGTGGTTCCAGTTTCCATTCATGTGGGTCCATGAGATTTCTGCTTAGTTCGTCTGCCAGAGTATTCAGCTTTCCTGGCAGGAATTGAGCTTGTAGTTGTATTTGATAGGTCAAGGCCGTGTTCCACAATGTCATGGCTAGTCTGCAAAGGGGGTAGGAGTGTGTACCCCCCCTGCTTGTTTATGTACCACATAACTGTGGTGTTGTCTGTCTATCATTAATTGTCCTGGATGAAGATAGTCCATGAAGGCTGTCAGAGTATTCTGTACAGCTAGCATCTCTTTTTGATTGATATGAAGGTGCATTTGATTTGGGCTCCATTTGCCCTGAATGCACTTCCCTGCCAGATGAGTCCCCCAAGCATAGTCTGATGCGTCTGTAGTTAGGGTTTGGGCGGCAAACGGGTGGAGCGAATGGCAGTCTCTTGTTTTGGTGGCAGGCCTCTGCCCACCATAGGAACTCTAATTGCAGGCAAGGTATGATAGGAATCATTGTTTCCAGGCTGTGACCATGTTGACTCCATAAACTAAGTACCACTGAAGTTTCCTCATATGCAGTCTTGCATATGGAATTAGAAGAATGCAGGAGGCCATGAACCCCAAGACTTGCAGAATTTGTCTTGCAGATAGCAGGGTTTTTGTGGCCACCTGTTTTGAAGTAAGTTACCAAATAAATTTGCTTTTCTGGCGCAAGGTAAGCCATCTGGGCAGTTGTATTCAAGCTTGCACCCAGGAATGTAATTTTTTGAGAGGGTAACCAGTTGTGATTTCTTTATGCTGTACTCTAGACAAGTTAGAACCCGTTTACAAACTCCAGATGTTTCAGAAGAATGTCCCTGTTTTCTGCCTGAATTAGACAATCGTCCAAGTATGGATATATTTGAATATATCTTTGCCTGCAAAATCCAATTACGATGCAGTAGATAAGCCAAAGGGCAGTGCAGAGAACTGGCAATGCAAGTAGCCTGCTTTGAAGCGGAGGTATCTTCTGAAAGATTCCTTGATTGGGATATGCAGGTAAGCTTCTTAAGTCTAGAGTTAACAACCAGGCATCTTTGCCTAGCATAGGAAGTAACTGTTGAAGAATCAAAATCTTGAATTTTAGAATGTCCAGAAATGTGTTTAGAATAGATAAATCTAGAATTGGATGCCATGATTTGTCTTTTCTAGGTACCAGGAAAAGTCTTGAATTGAAACCTTGTCCCTTATCCTCTTCTGGTACTGGTTGAATAGCCATGTTCATGAGGGACAGTACTTGCTTCTTGGCCTCTGCCCACTGATTTGGGGGCAGGACTGGCCATGCGTTTGGGATTGGCAAAGTGTGTATCCCTGGGATACTACATTTAAAAATAAGTTGCCAGTTTCTTGCATGAAGTGCCAGTTTCTCTCCCAAAGGGGCGGCTAAAAGGTAAGTGCTTAGTAAGTGTAGAAGGAAGTCATTGAGAGTGCTTACCATAGGGAGGCGCCTTGTTTCCAGATTTGGAGGAGGTGGCACCCTATTGTTTTGTTCTAAAAGTCCCTTGTGACTGAAACCTGGAGCCTTTGGAATGTCTGGGTTTGACTTCTGTGGCTCTCGAAGGAACTGGAAAGGGCCAGTTCTTAGAAAGCCAGTGCCTACTAAATCTTGGAGGTTGCACTTGTAAGAAATCTTTCACAGTTTGCATAGATTTAGCTTTATCTTCCATCTTTTTTAAAACTTCTTCAGCCTTATTACCAAACAGACGGCCCTGTTGTAAATGAGCATCCAACAATTTTGCTTTAACATGATCAGGCAGAGTTTGCTCTTTGAGCCAAGCGTGCCTTCTTAGCACAGACCCAGTTACAGCAGCCCTGCAAGAGGCCTCCAAAGAATCAAAACCACATTGCAAAGTATGTTTTCCAACTTGCTCAGCTGAATATAAATCCTGTAAATCTTTATTTTCCACACAGTCAGAGATTAATATTTTCTGTTTAAGCAGTCCCATGATATGCTGCTGATATTTAAGCATCTGAAATTGACAGTTTAAAGCCCTGATTGCCAGGGCTGCAGAAGTGTAAACCTTCTGACCCTATCTATCCAGCGTCCTGGAATCTCTATCAGAAGGGGTAGGATTTTTAGCAATAGAGGCCTTAATGCTCTTGGAACCCTGAGAAATGGTTTCAGGATCTGCAATAGGATTTTTGAAAAGGAATTTGTGGGAGTCAGGAACCCTGTAGTATCTGTCTGGCTTACAAGGAGCCGGAGGCAGAGAATCAGGAGCCATACTAGATTCTGAAAAAACATCATCAACAGTGTCTAGAACAGGAGGTATAGCCAAAGGCCTATGCTGTGGAAGAAGAAGAAAAGTACAGTTTTGTACCTACCATAAATGCAGATGTTAGAGTGTATACACTGCTGCAGTCATTACACTTGGGTTATCCTGCCGTCAGGCGGTTCCCCAGTCGGCCTGAGTTCCAAAGTCTTGGTCCGGCGTCAGTTGCTGTCGCCTCCTCCCTGACGTCAGTGCGACAGTGGTATATAAGATGCAGCCGACACCATTTTCTTCAGTTTTTCTTGCCCCAGATGTCAGGTGCCCCCAAAAGGTAGGTAATACAAATTGCTAATAAAATATACATAAGAAAAGCAAACCACAACTTTCAGTTACCAGCAAATACTCCCCATAGGTAGTAAAGGGTAGAAGACAGATACGTACCAGCAAGTAAGAGGGGAAGGAGGGAGGGTAACCTGGACTGCAGCAGTGTATACACTCGAACATCAACATTTATGGTAGGTACAAAACTGTACTATGTTCATCGTGTTACACTGCTGCAGTCATTACACTTGGGTAGAATCCAAAAGCTGAGGTAGGGTGGCTGGTTCTATAAGGCATTAGGGGTGGCTATAAGGCCCTGCAGCACAGCAGTGGCAAAGCCAGCTCTGGATTTAGAGTATAAAGGCAGATGGTAATGCTTGGTGAAGGTATGCACAGAAAGTACAGTTTTGTATCTACCATAAATGTAGATGTTCAAGTATATACCCTGCTGCAGTCAACACACTTGGGTTATCCTGCCATCAGGCGGTCCTGCAGTCGGCCCGAATTCCAAAGTCTTGGTCCAGCGTCGATAGCTGTCGCTTCTTCCCTGACATCAGTGTGCCAGGTGTATACGAGAGGCATCCAACGCCATTTTCTTCAGTTTTTTTTGCCCCAGATGTCAGGTGCCCCCCCCGCCCCCAAAATGGTGGTCAGTAGATAGTACCAATAATAAAAAGTGTAGCATAAACAAAAAATCCCTCCAGCTATAAGCAAATACACCACAAAGGTTGTAACAGATTTTAAGGTATAGAAAGGTCTTAGTTAGGTCAGAGGGGATGGAGGGAGGGTAACCTGGACTGCAGCAGGGTATACACTCGAACATCTACATTTATGGTAGGTACAAAACTGTACTATGTTCATAGTGTTACCCTGCTGTCATCACACTTGGGTAGAAACCCAAAGCCAAAGATGGGAGGTGGAGTCAAACAGGGTTAGAGGAAGCTAAAAGGCCCTGCAAAACTGCAGTGGCGAAGCCAGCTCTAGTCTTAGAGTAAAGTGGTAAGTGGTAATGTTTGGTGAAGGTGTGTACTGAACTCCAAGTTGCAGCTTCCAGAATATCCTTGGTTGGCACCCCCCTGAGGAAGGCTGTAGATGTAGCTGCTGCCCTGGTAGAGTGGGGCCTTATGCTAGCAGGAACTGGTTTTCCATGGTGGGTGTAGCAAAAACGTATGCAATGTCCTATCCATTTGGAAATGATCTGTTTTGAGATAGCCTTTCCTTGTGATGCTGTAGCATAGGATACAAAAAGCTGATGAGATTTTCTGAAAACCTTAGTTTGATCCAAGTAGTAACTTGGCTGCCTGTGAATGTCCAAGGAATGTAGGAGTCTTTCTCCTTTGTTCTGTGGATTTGGAAAGAAGGTGGGTAAAATGGATGGTTTGATTTAGAGCCACACTGGATACCACCTTAGGCATAAAGGAGGGGTTAGTTAGTAAAGAAACTCTGTCTTGATGAAAAATGAGGAAAGGCTCTACTGCCATTAGTGCCTGAAGCACTGAAACTCTTCTCGCTGAAGTAATTGCTAGCAGCAGGGCAGTCTTCCATGATATAAACTTTAAGTCAGCTGAGAAAGCTGGCTCAAAAGGAGTTAGCGTAAGTTTTTCCAGAACAAAGTTGAGGTCCCAAGTAGGTGTTGGTGCTCTCCTGGGAGGACTAATGTTTTTGGCCCCTCTGAGAAACTGCCTTAGGAGTGGATGTGAAAATAAGAGAGGATCCGTGTTGTAGTGAGCTGAAATAGCTGAAGCGTGGATTTTAATAGATGAAAAAGAAAGCCCTTTGTGTAACATCTCAGTTAAATATTGCAGAATCTGAGGTATGTCAGGCTGAAGGGTATTTTGGCCTTTAGCTTGGTTCCAGGCGCAAAACCTTTTCCATTTGTCTGAGTAGGCTTTCCTGGTGATGGGCCTCCTGGCCTCCAGAATAACATCCATAACAGCTTGTGAGAGAGGAGCTGGCTGGTTGCTTAGGTGATTTGCCATGCAGCCAATTTTAAGGTTTTGAGCTGGCTGTGTAGAATCCGATTGTCTTGCTGTGTGAGCAGATAGGTAATTTGTGGTAGAATCCATGGTGGGCCCTGGGCCATATTCCTTAACAGTGGGTACCAGTGCTGGCGTGGCCAGTCTGGGGCAATGAGTATCATTCGGGGTCTCTCCATCCTGACTTTCAGCAGCACCTTTGTAAGAAGGGGTAATGGAGGAAAGGCATATACTGTCAGCATTTTCCAACTGAATGAGAGTGCGTCCACCTTCCAAGCTTGATGGTGAAAAGTCCTTGTGCAAACTTTTTGTTAGTTGAGAGTTTAGGGGGCTGGCAAACAGGTCTATGTGTGGGAGCCCCCATTTTTGAGTTATCATTGCAAATACTTGTAGATCCAGTTTCCACTCGTGGGGATCCATGATGTTTCTGCTTAGATCGTCTGCCAATGTGTTCTTTTTTTCCTGGCAGGAATTGAGCTTTTAATTGAACTAGGTAAGTCAGTGCTGTGTTCCACAAGGTCATTGCTTGCCTGCATAGAGGGTAGGAGTGTGTACCCACTTGCTTGTTTATGTACCACATTACTGTGGTGTTGTCTGTCCTTATGATAAGCTGTCCTGGATGTAAGAGGTCCTTGAAGGCTGTCAGAGCATTTTGTACAGCTAGCATTTCTTTTTGATTGATGTGGAGATTCCTTTGATCTGCAGTCCATATGCCTTGAATGCACCGTCCTGCCAAAGAATCAGAATCTTCATAAGGGGGAAAGGAGTAATCCTGTTCCTCAGAGGAGCCTGAGGAAACAGACACTTGATCATAGAAAGCATAATCCTCCTCTTGTCTAGGCCTTTTGTCGGGGAGGGGTGTTGGGAACCCCTGATCAAAGAAATTAAATCTTCAGCCATTTTAAGCATCTGTGTCTTAGGCATAGGGCCTTGACCTGGAGACTGAAGTGTAGTCTTTTTTGGTTTTAGAGGAGTCTTAAGCTTAGCATAAGATTTTATGGTGAGAGTAGTCTGTCTGAAGACACCTTCAGAAACCGAAGGTGTTTCTACAGCACCGGCTTCTCCTACTGCAATGTCGTCAGTAGGGCCTAAAGAAAATGGCTGCGTCGGCCTAGAAAGTACAGTTTTGTACCTACCATAAATGTAGATGTCCGAACTGGATAGCATCTGCAGTCATAACAACTGGGTTGTCCTGTCGTCAGGCAGCCCTTCGGTCGGCCGGATTCCAAAGTCTGGGTCCGGCCGCTGATGTCGCACTTCACCACGTCATCTCTGCTGGTCTTCGGGTATAAAGGCATCAGCCGACGCCATTTTCCTCAGTGTTTCTTGCCCCAGATGCCAGTTGCCCTCTTGGAAGGCTAAATTTTGGATAAATGCCAATGTTTCCAAAAAGATAGAAGGCAAACACAAGAAATAAGCATGTATGTACATATATACAAACAAATACACCATAAGAGACTCCCCCCACCAGCTAGCTATTAGGGGGAACCTAAGTACCACAGAGGGGAAGGAGGGAGGGTAATCCTGACTGCAGATGCTATCCAGTTCGGACATCTACATTTATGGTAGGTACAAAACTGTACTATGTCCTTCATGGATGCATCTGCAGTCATAACAACTGGGTAGAATACCATAGCCAACTAGGGGAGGAGGAAGAAGAAATTATGGTGGTTAGGATCCCTTGCAGTACAGCAGTGGCAAACCCTGCTCGGGATCTGGAATACAGAGGTAAATTATAATGCTTGGCAAATGTATGCACGGAGGTCCAAGTAGCCGCCTCAATAATGTCCTTGGTTGCCACTCCTCATAAGAAGGCTGTGGTAGTGGCTGTTGCCCTTGTAGAATGAGGCCTTATGTTCTGTGGAATTGGTTTTCCATGGAAGGAGTAACAGAATCGTATGCAATTTCCTATCCATTTGGAGATTGTCTGTTTGGAAATTGCTTTTCCTTCCCTTCCTGTTGCATAGGCTACAAAAAGCTGGTCAGTTTTTCTGTTACTTTTGGTTCTGTCCAGGTAGTAGCGTAGCTGTCTATGTACATCCAAGGTATGCAGCATTCTTTCCCCTCTGTTTTGTGGGTTGGGGAAGAAGGTAGGTAGGTGGATTGCCTGGTTTAAAGACACTCTGGATACCACCTTAGGCATAAATGTAGGATTAGTTCTCATGGACACTCTATCTTGGTGGAAGATTAGGAAGGGTTGTGCTGCCATTAGGGCCTGAAGTTCAGAAACCCTCCTTGCTGAGGTTATTGCCAGTAGGAAAGCAGTTTTCCATGATAGATGCTGTAGGTCTGCTGTTGTTGCTGGTTCAAAAGGCAGGAGTGTCAACTTTTCTAGCACAAAGTTCAAGTCCCAAGCTGGCAATGGTGGTTTCCTAGGAGGTTTTACATTCTTGATTCCTCTGAGGAACTGCCTGAGTAGAGGATGTGAAAAGACCGGTGGATCAAAGCTGTATTCTGCTGAAATAGCTGATGCATGTATCTTGATGGAGGAATAGGACAGGCCTGTATGTAGAAGCTCTGCCAAATACTCCAGAATGTTAGCAATATCTATATTCGACACGTCTTTTCCTCTTTCAGCACTCCAAATGACAAACCTTTTCCATTTTCCTGCATAGTTCCTTCTTGTTGAAGGTCTGCGGGCTTCAAGGATAATGTCTTTAACCCTTTGGGAAAGATCTGGATTAGTTGCTGCTATGTGATGTTCCATGCAGTCAGTTGCAAAGTTTTTAGGTTTGGATGCATGATGCTGTAGTTGTTCTGAGTTAACATCAAAGGCATCAGGGGTATTGTCCACATTTTGTCCCGAGACATGCTCCTTAGCAATGGGTACCAGTGTTGTCTTGGCCAGTCCGGAGCTATCAGGATTATCCTTGGACATTCCTCCTTGATTTTTAGTAATACCTTGTGTATCAAGGGAAGAGGTGGGAATGCATATGCTGTCAGACCTTTCCAGCTGAAGGAGAGCGAATCCACCTTCCATGCAAGTGGGTGGAATGTCCTTGTGCAGAATTTTTTGAGCTGGTGATTGAGAGGGGAAGCGAATAGATCTATCTGCGGCATTCCCCATTTCTTTGTGATAGTCTTGAAGATGTCCGGGTGTAGTTTCCATTCGTGAGCATCCAAGGTGGTTCTGTTTAATATGTCTGCTAGAGTGTTCTCCTTTCCCGGTACAAACATTGCCTGTAACTGGATGTTGTAGCTGAGTGCCAGGTTCCAAAGGTCCAAAGTCATTCTGCATAGGGGGTATGAATGAGTGCCTCCCTGTTTGTTGATGTACCACATGACTGTGGTGTTGTCTGTCCTTATCATCAAATGGCCTTCTTTGAGAAATGGGCTGAATTTTTGGATTGCCAGTTTTACTGCCAGCATTTCTTTTTGGTTGATGTGCAGGTGTAGCTGGTCCTGAGTCCACAATCCCTGTACACATTTGTCCAGCATGTGAGCCCCCCATCCTAGGTCTGAGGCGTCTGTTGTGATGGTTTGGCTTGCTTGAAAGTTGTGAAAGGGTAGGCCTGGATTTGACTGGCATGCTTGAGCCCACCATAGGAACTCCTGTTTTAGGCATGGGATTAGTGGTATTTCTGCTTCTAGGCTGTGCCTGTGTTGGGACCATAAATTCTTTAGGTACCACTGTAGTTTTCTCATATGCAGTCTGGCATGAGGGACCAAGATTATGCATGATGCCATGAAGCCCAAGGCCTGCAGAACTTTTCTTGCTGTTAGCTTGTTCTGTTTTGTTAGTGCCAAGAAGTAAAGAGGGAGTTCTTTTTGTTTTTCTGCAGTTAGGAATGCCATTTGTTTTACTGTGTCCAATTCAGCCAAAGAATGTCCTTGTTTGGGATGGTATCAGCCTTGACTTTTGAAAATTGACTGTGTATCCCAGGGCTTGTAGCAAGTAAATGACCCTTTGCAAATCTGTTGTCAGCTTGCTTTTGTTGTCCGCTTGTAGCAGGCAGTCGTCCAGGTATGGATAAATTTGGATTCCTGTAGTCTGCAGTGGGCGATTACTGATGCCAGGCATTTTGTGAATACTCTGGGTGCAGTAGATAAGCCAAAGGGCAATGCTGAGAATTGATAGTGCTCTGATCCTGCAAGAAATCTGAGGTATCTTCTGCAATTTGGTCGAATGGGGACATGCAGGTATGCCTCCTTGAGATCTAGAGTTACCAGCCAACACTACTTGCCCAGCATGGGAAGAAGTTGCTGAAGGGTCAGCATTTTGAATTTTGGGACAATGATGTATGTGTTTAAGATGGACAGGTCGAGAATAGGTCTCCAATTTTTTTCTTTTCTTGGAACTAGGAATAGTCTGGAGTAGAATCCTTTGCCTTGTTCTGTTATTGGTACTCTTTCCACAGCTCTCATCTTTGTTAATTGCATTATCTGCTGTAGAGCTTCTATTTTTTGATTTGGAGGCAGGTTTGGCATTCCTCTTTTGACTGGTAAAGTGTGGAAGTGGAACCGGTAACCTTGGTCTATGGTTTGCAAAATCCACTTGTCTTTTGTGACATAGTGCCAATTTTTCGAAAATAAGGCTAATTTTCCGCCTAATGGTGCTATTTGTTCCCTGGTAGGCGGAGTTAGAGTCAAGTCATTGTGATTGTCCTGTTGCAGTGGTAGTGGCTGTGTCTGTGCCTCTGTTATTACCTTGCCACTGTCGTCCTCTGTAGGCACCCCCTCTGGATTGATTTCTGCCTCTGGAACGTCTATTCCTGCCCCTTTGGGATCTTGTGGAGTCAGGAAAGGACCAATTTTTGGCAGGCCAGTTCCTGCTAAACCTTGAGGGCTGAACCTGTAAGAAATCTTTAACCGTTTGTACAGATTTTGCCTTTTCTTCCATTTTCTTCATTACCTGCTGGGCAGGTGTACCAAACAAACTGGCCTTATCCATAGGAGCATCTAATAACTTAGCTTTAACATGATCCGGTAAGGCCTGTTCCTTCAACCATGCATGTCTTCTTATCACTGTGCCAGTCATGGCTGATCTAAATGAAGCCTCCAGTGCATCATAGCCACATTTTAAAGAATGGTTACTAACCTGTTGTATGTTATTTACCATTTCTAATACATATTTCTTATCTATAGAGTCATCAGAGGATAGCTTTTTAGTTAACTGATCAAGCATAAACTCTTGGTATTGTAATCATGTGAAACTGACAGTTTAAAGCTCTAGCTGAGAGAGTAGCAGAGGTGTAAACATTTTTGCCCCATCTGTCTAAAGACCTGGATTCCCTTTCTGAAGGAATGGGATTTTTTGCTGTGGTCGAGACTACTGCCTTAGGCCCCTGGGATATAGTTTCGGGGTCTGCCAGTGGGGCCTTGTATAGGTGGTGATGAGTGTCTGGCACCCTGTAAAATCTATCTGGTTTTGCAGGGGCTGGAGGTAAGGAATCAGGTGCAGTGCAGACATCATTAAATGCATCGTCCACAACAGAAAGGACCGGAGGTATAGCTAAGGGCCTATGTTGTGGTAAGTGCAGAAAAGTTCTAAGTCTTTTTCTGGAATCTGAGAAATCCTGTTGCTGCCATTGGAATTGTTCTCTCATGGCATGTAAGGTTTCCCCAAAAGAGAATTCCTCTGGTGGAGAGGCAGCTGGAATGGATTCTTCAGCATCGGAGTCTTCATAATTGGAAAAAGGAGCCTCTGGCTGGTCTGTAGTATCTGAGTCATCCGCAGAATCATCAGAGGAGACAGGCTCGGGGGGCTCTGCTCTAGGTCTCTTTTCTGGGGGTTGAGAGGCCCTGTCCGGGTGAGATTGAGATCCCCTAATTAAGGATATTAAATCTTCTGCCAGAGTAAGCATTTGTGAACTAGAAGTGGGCCTGGTCGAGGGGGGTTTAACAGGCACTGATTTAGTAGATTTGGCTGCTTTAGCCCTGGCAAAGGCCTTAATAGACATGGCTGCAGGAGGCCTAGCAGCACCACGTGCTGGGGTAGAGACATCCAAAGGGATGGTGTCTGATAAGTCACTAGTAACCACAGTTGTAGGTATAATTTCTGAGGCTGTTTCAAGTAAAGTGGCAGAAACCTCAGTAGTAGTCATTGATTCGGCTGTATTTTGATCAGTTTTCTCGGTTTCGGCCGAGTGTCGGTCTTTTTCTTTGCGTTTTTTAACAATTTGGGTAGTCGGAGGATCCGACGGCATAATGTACGCAAAATCTGAGCCGAAAAACTGTTCAGCAAACTCCGACCGACGCCTAAGCGTTCGTCGGTTGAAGGAAGCACAGGCCGAACAAGCTGCTACGTCGTGGTCTGGGCCTAAACAAGGCAAACAGTAAGAGTGGAAATCTTTATGAGGTATTTGTTTCCCACAAGTTAAACAGTTATTGACTTTTTCTGACATCGGCTGAGGCAAGAAAGAGTCCCCTAGGGTACTTAGCTTTAGAAGTCTTCAAGTAGTATTCGGTAGTAGTAATCTCTGGATCTGACCGACCGGCACTTGCGAACAGCTTCTGCTTGGGCGCCACGGCAAGAAAGACTGAGGAAAATGGCGTCGGCTGATGCCTTTATACCCGAAGACCAGCAGAGATGACGTCGGGTGAAGTGCGACATCAGCCGAAGCTGGACCCAGACTTTGGAATCCGGCCAACCGAAGGTCTGCCTGACGACAGGACAACCCAGTTGTTATGACTGCAGATGCATCCATGAAGGACATCTCTCTGCTGGAGAATCCGAAGCGGTCTGGAGATCCAATTCAGCGGTAGCCAAGGGCTGCATAGGCGCCTCACTGAAAACCGGCGACCGGCCCAGCCGAGGGCTCGGAGTCTGGCTTGGATCTAGGCTGCCTTTCTTAATCTTTGCGTTTTTTATGCACGCCGGTAGTCGGTTGCTCTAACGGCATAGTGTAATTAAATTTCCTACCAAAGTAGTGTCGTGCAAAATCAAAGCGTCGCTTTATAGTTCGCTTATTGAACCTAGCACAAAACTGACAACCAGTGACGTTGTGGTCTGGGCCTAGGCAAAGTATACAAAAAAATGTAAGTCCTTATGAGGTATTTGCTTCCCACAAGAAATGCAATTGTTAACTTTTTCTGACATCGGACTGAGGCAAGAAAAGGTTCTAGCAGGGTACTTAGCTTTGAAGACTTCGGACTGAAACTCTATTCAAAAATCTCAGGTGTCGGCTGACCGGCACTTGCGAACTGCTTCTGCTTTGGGCACCGCGCGGCAAGAAAGACTTAAGAAAATGGCGTTGGATGCCTCTCATATACCCCTGGCGCACTGACGTCAGGAAAGAAGCGACAGCAACCGACGCCGGACCAAGACTTTGGAATTCGGGCAGACTGCAGGACCGCCTGACGGCAGGATAACCCAAGTGTGATGACTGCAGCAGGGTAACACGATGAACATCTCCATGTTGCTGCTTCCAAAATGTCCTTGGTAGGCACTCCTCTGAGGTAGGCAGTTGAAGTGGCTGTTGCCCTGGTGGAGTGAGATCTAATGCTGCTAGGTATAAGGTTTCCCATGGTGTGTGTAGCAGAAACATATGCAATGTCCTATCCATTTTGAAATAGTCCGTTTTGAAATGGCTTTTCCCAGTGCTCCTGCAGCATATGCTACTAGTAATTGCTCAGATTTTCTGAAAGCTTTGGTTTTGTCCATGTAGAAGCGCAACTGCCTGTGAATGTCCAAATAATGCAGTAGTCTCTCCCCTTTATTCTGTGGTTTTGGATAAAAAGTTGGCAAGTGAATAGTTTGGTTTAGATCCACACTTGAAACCACCTTTGGCATAAATGTAGGGTTAGTTCTTAAGGATACCCTGTCCTGGTGGAAAATGAGGAAAGGTTCCACTGCCATTAGTGCCTGTAATTCTGAAACTCTTCGAGCTGATGTTATTGCCAGGAGCAGAGCAGTCTTCCAAGAAATATATTTTAATTCTGCTGTGTTAGCTGGCTCAAAGGGAGGTAAAGTTAATTTTTCCAAAACAAAGTTGAGGTCCCAAGTTGGGGTAGGTGCTCTACGGGGCGGTCTTATGTTTTTTTCCCCTCTGAGGTACTGTTTTAGCAACGGATTAGAGAAAATTGGAGGATCCGTGTTGTAATGAGCAGAGATGGCAAGACGTGGATCTTGATGGATGAAAAAGAGAGACCTTTGTCCATCATCTCAGTTAAATATTGTAGAATCTGAGGAATGTTTGGGACAAGAGGGTCAAGGCTGTGAGCCTGGTTCCAGGCACAGAATCTCTTCCATTTATCCGAAAAGGCTTTCCTGGTACTAGGCCTTCTGGCCTCCAGAATGACATCCATAACAGCTTTGGAGAGAGGCATTGCTTGCTTAACTAAGGAATTTTCCATGCAGCTAGGTTTAAGGTCTACAGCTGACTGAAGTATCTGACTGTTGTGTTGAGTCAGCAGATGTGGGATTTGAGGCAATATTCAGGGTGGTTCTTGTGCTAAATTCTTTAAGATTGGGTACCAGTGCTGGCGTAGCCAGTCTGGAGCAATCAGGATCATCTTTGGCTCTTCTTGCCTGGCTTTTATGAGAACCTTTGGAAGGAGAGGTAGTGGAGGGAAAGCGTATACTTGCAAGTTTTTCCAGCTGAATGACTGGGCATCCACTTTCCATGCTTGTGGATGGTATTTGGTAGCTGGCAGTTCATTGGGGATGCAAATAGATCTATGTCCGGGCTCCACCATTTTTGTGTTATCGTTCTGAATATTTGTGGATTCAATTCCCATTCGTGGGGATCCATGATGTTTCTGCTTAAGTCGTCTGCCAGTGTGATTTTCTCTCCTGGCAGGAATTGTGCTCGAAGATGAACTTGATAGTTTAGAGCCATGTTCCACAAGGTCATGGCTTGTCTGCAGAGGGGGTAGGAGTGAGTGCCCCCTTGCTTGTTTATGTACCACATAACTGTGGTGTTGTCCGTTTTTAGTAACAGTTGTCCTGGATGCAGCATGTCCTTGAAAGCTATAAGGGCATTTTGTACAGCTAACATCTTTTTTTGATTGATGTGAAGATGCCTTTGTTCTGCGGGCCACTTGCCCTGAATACATTTTCCTGCCATGTGTGCTCCCCGGGCGTAATCCGATGCATCTGTTGTCAGTGTTTGCATGGTTGTGGGTTGAGTAAAAGGCTGCCCCTTGTTGAGGTGACAAGCTTGAACCCACCATCAAAACTCCTGCTGAAGGCAAGGAATTAGTGGTATAACTGTTTCCAAACTTTGACAGTGTTGAGACCATACACTCTTTAGGTACCATTGTAGTTTCCTCATATGCAGTCTGGCATATGGAATTAGTAGTATGCAAGATGCCATGTAACCCAAGGCCTGCAGAATTTTTCTTGCGGGGAGTTGGATTTTTGTTGCCATCAATTGAAAGTAATGAGTCAGTTGTCCTTGCTTGTCTGGCGTGAGATAAGCCATTTGGGCCGTTGTGTTCAAGCTGGCACCCACGAATATTATCTCTTGTGAGGGCACTAGTTTTGATTTCTTTTCGTTTACTGTGTACCCCAGGCAACTTAACTGTTTTACAAATGCCAGATGCTCTAGAAGATTGTCCTTGCTCTCTGCTTGAATCAGGCAGTCGTCCAGGTACGGATAAATTTGAATTCCTTTCTGTCTGCAAAATGCAATTACTGGTGCCAGGCACTTTGTAAAGACCCTGGGCGCAGTAGATAAGCCAAAGGGCAGTGCAGAGAATTGATAGTGCATTGAACCAGCTATGAATATGCGGTATCTTCTGCAGTTTTGTCTGACAGGGACATGCAGGTATGCCTCCTTGAGGTCCAAAGTCACGAGCCAAGCTTTCTTGCCCAGCATGGGAAGAAGCTGCTGTAGTGTTAACATTTTGAATTTCAGAACATCCAGTTAAGTGTTTAGAGAAGAAAGATCCAGAATGGGCCTCCAGGCTTTGTCCTTTCTGGGAACCAGAAAGAGTCTTGAAAAAAAATCCTTGTCCTTGCTCTTGTGGTGGTACCTATTGAATAGCTCTCATTTCCACGAGTGCTGTAATTTGTTTTTAAGCCTCTGCCCATTGATTTGGTGGCAGATTTGGCATTCCATTTAACCTTGGCAGAGTGTGAAAGTGGAACCTGTAACCTTGAGATACAATGTTGAGAACCCATTTGTCTTTGGTGATCCAATGCCAATTGTGATAGAAAAGTTCTAGTTTTCCTCCCAAGGGGGCTGCCAAGAGACAGTTGTTTGGCAACTGCAATGGGAAGTCATTGAGGCTGCTTTTTATATCGTTGGGGTCTGTCTTCCCCTTCTTTCTGGCCTGGTGCACCCCATTGTCAAGGCCTGTAAGGACCTTGTGGTTGACCTCTACCCTCTCGGACGTCTGTATCTGCCCCTTTGAGGTCTGTCTGTAGCCGGAAAGGACCAATTCTTTGTTGGCCAATTTCTGCTAAATCTTGGTGGCTGAACCTGTAAGAAATCCTTTACCGTTTGCATAGATTTTGCCTTATCCTCCATTTTCTTTAATACCTCCTTCTGCCTTAACTCCAAATAACACATCCTGCTGTAAAGGTGCATCCAATAATTTTGCTTTAACATGATCTGGTAACGTATGTTCTTTTAACCAAGCATGCCTTCTAATGACAGAGCCTGTAACTGCTGCTCTACAGGAGGCCTCTAAAGAATCAAAACCACATTGCAAAGTATGCTTTCCCACTTGTTTAGCTGCATGCAATAAATCCTTCATTTCTTTAAAATTAGGAGGATCTAAATCTGGAAGCAATTTTTGTTTTAACTGAGGCATCAAAAATTGCTATTTTAGCATGTGAAACTGGCAATTTAAGGCTCTCATTGCTAAGGCTGCAGACGTATATACTTTCTTTCCCCATCTGTCTAATGCTCTGGAATCTCTGTCAGAGGGAACTGGGTTTTTTGTTGATGAGGCCTTAATCTCTTTGGGTCCCTGAGAAATAGTTTCAGGGTCAGCAACAGGACTTTTATACAGAAATTTGTGAGAGTCGGGGAACTCTGTAATATCTATCGGGTTTGACAGGGGCTGGAGGTAAGGAGTCAGGGTTTAAGCTGGATTCAGTGCAGACATCATCCACAATATCTGACACTAGCGGAATAGCAAGGGGTCTGTGTTGAGGCAATAAAAGTTAGTCTCTGAGCCTTTTCTTGGATTTTGAGTAATCCTGGCCTTCCCAACGGAAGTGCTCCCTCATGGTATGTAATGTCTCCCCAAAGGAGTAGTCCTCAGGCGGAGAGGCTGATGGAAATGATTCCTCAGCATCAGAATCCTCATAAGGGGGTAAGGAGTATCCTAGGTCTGAGGATGAATCTGAAGAAATGGACACCTGGTCGGAAGATTCACAGTCTGCATCCTGTCTGGGCCTTTTATCAGGAGGGGGATGGGACTGCCTGATCAGGGTGAATAGGTCTTCGGCCATTTTGAGCATTTGTTTCTTAGACATGGAAGCCTGTCCTGGAGAACACTGAATCTGTTTCTTTGTTTTTAAGGGGGCCTTAGACTTAGTAGAGAGTTTAATGGTTAACTGGGTAGGTCTGAAAACGCCATCCGAGGCTGTGGATTGCTCAGCTACTTCGGTACCCTCAAATGGGTCAGTTTCGGTAGGCTGAAAACATGTAGCGTCCGAAGGCCCAGCCAGCTCCACGTGGGAGTCTGATGCGGTCTGTGGTTCTGTGGAAGCTGCCGTCAGGGGCTGCGTAGGCACCTCGCTGAAAACCGGAGAACCGGCGACTGGCCTAGAAGAGGCCTCATAGTCAGTTTTGGGCCTCGGATGCATGTCCTTGTCTTTGCGGTTTTTATGTAATTCTGTCGTCAGGAGTTCCGACGGCATAGTGTAATTGAATTTTCTGCCAAAATAATGTCGGGCAAAATCAAACCGACGTTTAATAGTGCGTTTGTTAAACCGAGCACAAAACCGACAACCAGTGACATCGTGGTCTGGGCCTAGGCATGGAATACAATGGGAGTGGAAATCCTTATGAGGTATTTGCTTCCCACATGAAATACAGTTATTAACTTTTACTGACATCGGTCTGAGGCAAGAAAAGTTTCCCCAACGAGGTACTTAGCTTTGTAGAAGACTTTGGTTCTGGATTCGGAATGAAAATCTCAGTAGTCGGCCGACCAGCACTTGCTAACTGCTTCGGGCACCGCGCGGCAAGAAAGACTGAAGAAAATGGCGTTGGCTGCATCTTATATACCCCTGTCGCATTGATTTCAGGGAGGAGGCGACAGCAACCGACGCCAGACCAAGACTTTGGAACTCAGGCCGACTGGGGAACCGCCTGATGGCAGGATAATCCAAGTGTAATGACTGCAGCAGAAGTGTAACACAAACATCTCCCTAAGTCTCTTTTTAGATTCAGAGAAATCCTGACTTTCCCAGTGGAAATGTTCCCTTAAGGTATGTAAATTTCCCCAAAAGAAAAATCCTCAGGGGAGAATAGGAAGGAATGGAATCTTCTGCATCAGAGGACTCATAAGTAGGTATAGACAAATCCTGTTCATTAGAAGAGTCAGAAGAAATAGAATCCTGCTCAGAAGATTCATAATCAATGTCTTGCCTAGACCTCTTAGAAGGGGGGGGGGGGCTTGGTTACCCCTGATCAGAGTAATTAAATCTTCAGCCATTTTGATAATTTGTTTTTTAGGCATAGGTGCCTGCACATGTGGCCCAGGCATCAGTTTTTTAGACATAGATTTAGATTTTGGCCTTAGTTTTGAGTCTGTCTAATATACAAATCTGTAGGCCTGAGAACACCCTCAGAAGTCGGTGCCTGCACAGTGGCTCCGGACCCATCTAAGGTAGAGACATCCGCGGGTTCCATAATTGAAGCATCTCGCAGCATACCGGACCCTGAATGGGTCTCAGTAGAGGCCTGCGAATCAGAAGTAGTGGGTACCAGGGGCTGCGAAAGTGCCTCACTGAGTACCGGCGAACTGGCGACTAGCTTAGAAGCGTTGTCCTCTGTTTTGGACCTCGGCGGCCTGTCTGTCTTTTTCTTTGCATTTTTTAGGTATTACGGTAGTCGGATTGCCAACCAATGACATTTCTGGATAATTAAAGCGTAAGCCAAAATATTTAGAAGCAAAAATATACCGACATTTAATAGTGCGTTGATTAAATTTAGCACAAAACTGACAACAAGGTACGTTGTGGTCAGGGCCTAGGCAAGGAATACAGTACAAATGAAAATCCTTATGAGGTATTTGCTTCCCACAAGTAAAGCAATTATTAACTTTTACTGACATCGGTAAGGAGCAAGAAACAGTTTCCCCAACAGGGTACTTAACTTTTTAGTTGAAGACTTCGATTCTGAAACTCAAAAACAAAAATTTCAGGAGTCGGCCAACCGGCATTTGCAAACTGCTTCTGCTTCGGGCACCACGCGGGAAGAAAGACTGATGTAATGGCGTCGGCTGCATGTTTTATACCCCTGACAACCTGACATCATGGAAGAAGGGACAGCAACCAACGGAGGACCCAAGACTTTGTTAATCAGGCTGACTGAGGGCAACCTGCCAGCAGATTACCCAAATGTAATGACTGCAGCAGTGAAACACGAAGAACATCAGGATTTTTGTTAACAGTGGCCTTAGCTCCTTTAGGGCCTTGAGAAATAACCTCAGGATTAGCCAACGGATTCCTGAAAAGAAACAGATGAGAATCAAGAACTCTACAGTACATGTCAGGTTTCCTGGGAGCAGGAGGAACCAAACTTGGAGTCAAGGAATTTTCCAGAAAAGCATCATCAACCACTTCCAACACTGGGGGAATAGCCAGAGGCTTATGCGGAGGTAAATCCAAAAATTCCCTAATCCTTTTCTTAGATTGGGGATAATCCTGACTTTCCCATTTAAAATGCTCCCTGAGAGTATTCAAAGTATCACCAAAACAGAAATCTTATGGAGGAGAGGCAGAAGGGATGGGACTCCTCTGCATCTGAATCCTCAAAAGGAGAAAGCCTGAGAAACATCCTCTTCACCAGCAGAAATGCTAGAAGAATCAGAACCAGAAAAAGACAAAGCCTCAGGAGAAACATCCCTACTCCTTTTAGAAGGAGGAGGCTGTGAACCCCTAATAATGAGTCAAAAGATCATTAGCCATTTTAGCCAATTGGGATTGAGGGGAAAGAGAAGAAAAGGTTGTCCTGTCGTTCAGGCAGCCCTTCAGTCGGCAGTTCAAGTCGGGTCCGGCTGATGTCGCACTTCACCCGGCGTCATCTCTGTTGGTCTTCGGGTGGTGTAAAAGCATCAGCCGCCATTTTCGTCACTCTTTCTTCCCCCAGATGCCAGAAGCCCTATACAACCCTAAAAATTTTGGATAGATGCCAATCTTTCCAAAAGATAGAGGTAAACACAAAATAAGCATGTATGTACATAAATACAAACAAATACACCATGAAAGAAATCCCACTAGCTAGCTATTAGAAGGGTAAACACCCTAGGAGTACCACAGGGGAAGGAGGAGGTAATCTGACTGCAGATGCTATCCAATTGGGACATCTACATTTATGGTAGGTACAAAACTGTACTATGTCCTTCATGGATGCATCTGCAGTCACTAACTACTGGTAGAATACCATAGCCAACTAGGGAGGAGGATAAAAGTAGATGGCAAATGTATGCACGGAGGTCCATGTTGCCCCCTCAATAATGTCTTTGGTAGCCACTCCTGTAAGAAGGCTGTGGTAGTGGCTGTTGCCCTTGTAGAATGAGGTCTTATGTTCTGTGGAATTGGTTTTCCATGGAAGGAGTAACAGAATCGTCATGCAATTTCTATCCATTTTGAGATTGTCTGTTTGGAAATAGCTTTTCCTTCCCTTCCTGTTGCATAAGTTGGTCAGTCTTTCTGCTATTTTTGTTCTGTCCAGTAGTAGTGTAGCTGTCTATGTACATCGGACACTCTATCTTGGTGGAAGATAGCAGTTTTCCATGACAGGTGTTGTAATGCGAATAGATCTATCTGAGGCATTCCCCCATTTCTTGGGTGAGTCATGAAAGGTATCCGGGTGCAGCTGAGAGTTTTTCCTTCCTAGCACACATTTATTGCACAACCATGTTGATGTTGTGAGTGCCAGGAGGGCACAGCTCAAAAAATTCATTCTAGGGTGGGGTAGAATATGGGTGCCCCTGCCTTGTGCGCGTTTTCCCCAGCATATGCCCCCCCATCCTAGGAAATTCAAGCTTTGTCTGTTGCTGGCTTGTGACCCTTGTGAAAGACACGCAGGTCTGTGGGATTTCCGTTTCTAGGCTGTGTCTGTGTGGGACCATAAATTCTTTAGGTACCACTGTCCATGAAACCCAAGGCCTGCAGTACCTTTCTTTGACTTTTGTAAATTGACTGTGTATGCTTGCTTTTGTTGTCTCCTTGTACCAGGCAGCCAGTCCTACCAGCCAACACTCCCTTGCCCATGGGAAAGAAAGGAAGTTATTGGGAGGGTCAGCATTTTTAATTTTGGGAATTGGTCTCCAACTTTTTCCTTTTCTGAAATAGGGGAACAGTCTGGAGAACCCTCCTTTCCTTGCTCTTGTTGGCATTCTCCACAGTGGGAGGTAGATTTGGCATTCCTCTTTTGTTCAAAGTGGAAGTGGATGGAACCCGTAACCTTGATCTATGGTTAAGTAAAATCCACTTGTCCTTGTTATATGTGGTGCCAGTTTTTTGAAAATAAGGTTAGCTTTCCCACCAGAGGAGCTGCTATTTGTTCACTGTCGCCCCTCTGTAGGCACCTCCCTCTGGATCAGGAAAGGACCACTTTTGGCAGGGCCAGTTCCTAAACCTTGGGGGTTGAACCTTAAAAGAAATCTTTAACCGTCTTGACTGATTTTGGTTTTTCTTCCATTTTTCTTCAACTGGTTGGGCAGGTGTACCAAACAACTTGTTTTATCCATAGGAGCATCATCTTAGATTTAACATGATCCGCATGTAAAGCTTGCTAGCCATGCATGCTTTAATTTCTAATGCCAGTCATGGCTGATCTAAATGAAACTTCCCAGTGCATCATATAGCCATGATTTTAAAGAGGTTACTTACTGTCTGTTGCATACCATTTCTAATACATATTTATTATTTCATCAAGAGATTCATCAGTGGTTAGCTTTTTTAACTGATCAACTCATAAACTTGGGTATTGTATCAAACCGACAGTTTTAAAGCTCTATTGAGCTTCTAAAGAGAGTGGCTGAAGTGTAAACCTTTTAATGACCTTGTCTCATGACCTTGCTTCCCTTTCAGAGCTATGGTCGCTTTTACGCCTTTGGGACCCTGGGAAGAAGTTTTGGGGTCTGGTAAGAGGGCCTGTAAAGGTGGTGATGAGTATCTGGCACCCTGTAAAAGTATCTGTTTGGCTGGGGCTGGGGCAAAAAGAATCTGGAGCGAGCATCATGGAAAGCATCATCCACCGTAACAGAGAGAACAGTATAGCTAAGGGCCTGTGCTGGAGAAGGTGCAAAAGGTCCTAAGTCTTTTCCTCCTGTGATCTGACTTGTTGCTGCCATTGAACTGTTCTCGATGGCATGCAAGTTTTGCAGGAGAATTCTTCTTTGGGGAAGCAGCTGGCCTGGATTCTTCAGCATCAGCTGGAATGGATGGAGAAAAGGAGCCTGGCTGGCCAGAGTTGCCCGATTCATCAGCAGCTGGTCATCAGGACACTGGCTCATGGGCTCTGCCCTAGGTCTCTGGGGCTGAGAGGCCCTGTCTGGGTGAGATTGATCCCCAATTAATGAAATTAAATCTTCTGCCAAAGTAAGCATTTGAATGAAACTGGAAGAGGGCCTGGTTGAGGGGGCTTTAACAGGCACTGTTTTATAGTCTTGGCTGCTTTAGCCCTGGCGTTGCCTCCTAATGGCGCTGCTGGAGTAGTAGGGCAGCACCAGACATGGCTGGTAGACAACCGGGCGAATGGTGTGGTATAAGCCGCGGTAAGCACCCAGAGGGTGTACCGGCAGTGCATTCAAGAGTGTTAGCAGGGACCTCAGCTGTTGATTCAAGGGATGTTAGTGTATTTGATCAGTTTTAAGTGGGTCAGTGTAACCGGTGACACTCGCGGTTTGTTTAACCGAAACCCGAGCCGCCGAGTTTTGTGACTCTCGAAAGTGTCCGAATTTTCTTTATGCTTTTAACAGAATGCGTAGTCGAGGATCCGACGGCATATGGCGCAAAATTAGAACCAAAACTGTTCTGTAACTCCCGACCGACGCCTAAGCGCTCACGTTGTAAGAAGGCGTGGACGAACAGGCTGCTACGTCAGGCTAGCCAGGTGGGCTGTTTCAGGAGGAAATCTTTATGAGGTATTTGTTTCCCACAGGTTAAACAATTATTAACTTTTCTTCCATCAGGTGAGGCAAGAAAGAGTTTTCAAACGGGTAATTAGCTTTAGAAGTCTTCGGCGTAGTATTCGTAACAGCAATTCTGATCCAGTTCCACTGGTAGAAGCAATTAGAAGCTTCCGGCGCTTACCTGCAAGAGCAAGATCTGCCCGAGGCTGATGTATGCTTTATACCCGGCGACCAACAGAGATGCCGGTGAAGGCGATCAGTCGAAGCCGACCCGACTTTGAATCCCCCGACTGAAGGGACATCAGATCACAGGACAACCCTGTTGTTATGACTGCAGATGCATCCATGAAGGACATCTGGAGCCTGCTTTTTTACAGGCTTACGACTGGAAGATTTACCTGCAAGCCTGACGGACTCGAGAGGCCTGGCAACTGAAGTTGCAGAAAAGGTAGTCAGTAGGAGCTTGCTGTCTGAATGAAGAACGGAGGCCTCGGACACCGGCATCAGCTTAACAGCTCCAAATCCAGCTGAAGAGGCGACAGGCAAAAGGTCAGAGGGCAAAATGGAGGCCGGAGGCCAGGGGGACTCTGAAATGGTCTGAACCAAGGCCTGCAGCTGAAAATCTGTGGATTGCAGGGGATGCAAAGGTGACTCACTGGCTACCGCATGACTGATGACCATCCTATCATCTGAGGACTTAACCTTCTGAAGCCTGCCGCGGTCCTTATCCTTACGTTTTTTGGGTACATCCGAAGCCTGAATACCAGCGGACACCATATAACAAACTTAGGCCAAACTCCAAAATGTTTAGCTAAAAGCTTAGCCTGACGACGAATAGCACGTGGATTAAATGAGGCAAGAGATCACAATTAGGAAACATCGTGGTCAAGGCCTAAACAAATAATACAATGGGGAATGAAAATCTCTATGGGGAATTTGCTTTCCACAGGTAAGACAATTAACCTTTTCTGACATTTGTTAAGGCAAGAAAAGATGATCCCCAACAGGGTACTTAGCTGTAGCAGACTTCAACTCTGTAGTCGGAAACAAAAAATGGTAAAATGCCGACCGGCCCTTGTGCAAGAAATTCTTCTGCTTCGGTCTCCGTGGCAAGGAAGACTGAGGAGGTGACATCGGCTGTCTCCTTTTGTATCAGACGTCCTTTACAACCGACGACAGCTGATGACTTATTTTACTCACCTTTGGTATTCTGGCCGATCGAGGGCTAGCGGTAGCCAGATGACCCATTGGTTAGGACTGCAACAGTGAAACACAAACATCTTTTAATTGCTTGTTCTGATGAGAAACAAGCTGGTCTCTCTCTGCAACACCTCACAACTTGGTCAGATCCAGAAAGACCTCCATGCCTTTGATTTTTAGATTGCCGAGGGGTGGTCTACGCCTGGTTTACAAGACATCTGCAATCCCCACACTTATGAATCTCCTACATATAAGTCAAAGAGTACAAGGTCTAAGGACCTGAATTTTGTCTGAGACTTGCACAGAACATGATGTGGAGAGAGATGAGTGTCCCACAGACTGTTCCTTCTATGAACAGGCTTCCCATCCATGTGAAGCTGAGTTTGTCTATAACCCAGTTTAAGTGCAACCTACACCAGTGGATGGGGAATTGAAAATTTACACCAGGCCTGGACAGAGGTTGTCTATAAATGCCTGGCTCTCAATACCCTATTCAGACACAGGACATAGTTATTTTTTCAGGAAAATTTGACTGGGCTTAAAAAGGCCCCTGGGTCATAAACCTAGTAATCTATGAATCTATGTTTAGCATCCATTCCTGAGAGTCAGCATGGGAAATGCTCAGCCTGTCTGCCAACACATCCTGGTGTGGGGCATAGGCTGAAGTCAGTGGTACATCTGCTTTCAAAGCTATTTCAAAGTTTGCATGGCCAGCCTGCAAATCAGGTAAGACTGTAAAAATGAGTTTCCTCTATGCTTGTTTGTGCATCACATCATAGTTTTGTCTGGTCTTGGCTTCACATGAAGACCCTGCTGTAGCGTAATGGTGAAAGCTTTTAGGGCAGGGATGACTACTATTTCTGACACTGTGCTTATTCCTTACTTTATCTTCTCAAGTACTTTGCACCTGAAAGAAAAACTCACAAAGGAGTCCCAGACCAGATTTGAAGAATTTACACACTTATTGGAGTTTTTCTCATGTGCATGCGTGCTACAGAACTCATTATAAATGCAAGCTACCATGAAGCCAAGCAGCTTGATAAACTCCCAGGCAGTGATCTCTGTATGTTGCAGAACATTTTGAAAATACCGAATTAATTGGACCACACTGTCTTGCGAAGGAAGGCTCTTCTTAGGAAGGTGTCCAAACTTGCCCCAGGGAAACCCAGTTTCTGAGAGGGGATCAAACGGGACTTTTCTTTGTTGACTTTGAGGTCTCAGGTTCATGAAGATGTCAGGCTGAATTCTAGAACCTGAAGGATGTCCAATTAGCACTCTGCAAGAGTCAGTCATTCAAGAAGGGAAAAATCTGTATACTCTTTGCCCTGAAAAATGTGATCACTGCAGCCAGGCATTTTCTAAAGATACTGATTAGAACTGACAAGCCGAAGTGAAAGGAGATGAAATATAAATTATCTTCTCTGTTGCAATCTTTAACCATAAGACCATCTGAAGGGAGCACCAGCAACACGCTTTGAAGAGTGAGCATTTTGGGACCCCAGAGGAATATGTTAAGATAGGACAGATGTAATGTGGGTTTCCATGGGCCCTGTTTTGCTAGAACTAGGATCAGTCAAGAATTTAAAAGCCCTGTCCTTCCTTCTCCAGGGGTCCCCCTTTCTATGACCTCTGAATTAATCTAGATGACGTCTACCTAAAGGGTCAAGCCAGTTTACTTCTGCAAATTGGTAGAATGTTCCTCGACTTAGGCATGTCTCGAAAATGCAATTAGTACCCTTTTCTGATGATGATTACCTTGTATGATTTTCTCACAATTTCTTATAAAGGGCAAGCATCCTCCAACTTTTGCTAAAAGGGGGCAGGGTAGAGGTAGATTTGGGGAAAGAACAGCTAGGCTGAGTCATGCCTGATCCCTCTAGCCATCTCAGCCCCAAGGCCCAAGGAACTGTTTTGAGTCTAGCCCATTATTCCATCTTAAATATCCCCTTCTTCCCTATGACAAGTCTATCACACTTTTGTTTAAGGTGAGAAGGTCAAGTCTTTGCTGGGAAGTTACTATTATACACCTTAGAGCTTGGGTATGAAAAATCTGCCTACCAGACCTGGTAATTTTTGCCCTTCTCCTCCAGTTTCTCATAAATTTCCTGAGCAGGTGGAACAAACAGGAAGTCCTAGTTTAAACATGCGTTAAAGATCTTTGTTTTAACACTGTCTGGCAGGGGCACAGTTCTCAGCCATGTTTGACTCCTTATTACAGACCCAGCAAGTGCATGATGCATCCACATCAGTCACATTTGTGTTTGGCCACCTAAAAGGAGAGGTGCTAGAAACTTGAGTAAAGGACACACCTATAAGCCCCATACCTTTGCTGGGCTTCAGAATACTCTTGGGTTTCCCATCAGAACATATTCTGTGAAGGATGTCCCCAAAAGAAAAGTCCACTAAAGGATAAGCAGAGGAAAAGTATTCTTCAGTGTCTGTTTTCAGTAGCTGGAATCTGTCCCATATATACCAGTTCATCTGCCTCCAGGTCACGCATATCTGAACCTTCTACTGAAGGATTTAACCTTTTCTTTTTAAAAAGGTCATAAACACTTACATCCAAGTCATGTCTCCTGCTCTAAGGACATGAAAGTATTAAGCCAGTTTAGCCACGGATCCAGTAGAAGCCCAGGAAAATGAACGTCAAGAGGCAATGTCTGGTCTAGGCACAGGTCAAAGCAAGCTGGCAGATGCTGGTGTGTGCTTTCTGTTATTCAAGCCTCATGATACCAGGACTGCCACCCTGGAGGCCTTTGGTCTCACAGATGCCAT